>NC_079134.1:149689217-149990467 GCF_945859705.1 Episyrphus balteatus | reverse complement strand
TCTAATGGTTAAAGTATTTTGTCCTTTATTTTATATGACAAATATTTAAAAAAAAAAAAAAATAAAAACAGTTTAAACATCCAATTTAATGATGTCAGGACCACATTCATACAAATTCGCGAAGAAAATGACTAAATTTATTCCAATAGTTTTGTTTAATTCCGTACTCCAGTTTTTACCAGTACAACTTTTTTCCTATTGCTGCTGGTATAAAGTTAAATATGAAAATACTCAAGTAAAATCCTTTAGGGTTTTAGTCAGAATTCATCCAGATTCAATATTCTTTTTACAAAAATCTGTTCTAAAATTTTACTTTTAGAAACCAAAATTTTATATAGGTAAAACAGATTTTGAAGTCGGAATTTTAAATTTGCAATTTTACTAATGCGCTTGAATTGAAACTGGGAATAACCTTTTTATTAATAAAGCTATAACTTTTCCATTTAAGTAAGTAGGTACTTTTAAGTTTACGCAATCAAATATTCCTTTCCCTTATAAACATTATAACTTATTTTTCTTTTTTCTTGTGAAGTTCTTGTGAATAAATTGGAAACATCTATCTATGTCATTGGTACTTTAAACAGTTGAAACTGTTTCAAAAACCAGCTTTTTTTAAAAACCAAATAAAAGAAGAGGATTTTAACTTTACAAATAAGTATAACACGTTGTTGTAGGTATAACCGTTGATTTTTAATAAATTTTTTTCCAAATTAAGTCAATTTTTTAGAAAATTGCCCCTCCCGGCTAAACGGAGAGGAATAGACCCCCCCCCCCCCTCCCATACGATTTTTTTTTACTCCCACCACGAGTGAGAAAAATGCGTCTTTGAGGTTAATATGAAAAAGATTGAGTTTATATTTTTAAAACTAAGTTATAAATGTCATGGGTGGGACAAGTAGTTGTCACGGATTGGCACCCGCCGCAATTGCTCTGAAGGAAGAGAGTTTTTCAGATAAATTTAAAATAATCAAGAAAGTTTTCACATTTAACTTTTGAATCAAATTCTACAAGTTCGATATATTTTGCTAACGTAGATATGTATATTATGGACTTTTTTGAACGTTTATCTCCTGAAAAAATAAAACACTTATGCCACATTTTAACTTTTTTTCATCGATGATATTTTGTGTGTTGCACCAAATCTCTTCATTCATGAAATCAGCTATTACATTGTTCAAAATTGTCGAATTTTGTTAGTCCTAAATCTAATAGAATTAGAAGTAGTAATCAATATACATATTTTAGAAAATATACATACAGAATGAATCGAAAAAAATTAAGTTTTTCGGTGTTGTCTTCGTTAAATAGCTCTAACTTTGCCATACTTCAACTAATTTTGAAAATTTTAATTTTATTCGACAAAAAATTACTAATGATTTAAACTTATTCAAACTTTAAAACTATTATTCCCGAAATTTTGTATCATAGAGAATCATTTCTAAAGGTTTTTCCTCCTATTTTTCTCTGAAATCATTATTATTATTTAAAAATAAAATGCACGACTGGGTCGCACGAACTTGCTCTTAGAATTCAAGTTGCTTAAATTTTTAAGACTTTTTATATATAAATTTAGGTTTGAATTCGTTTTTTAAAAAAATAAAATAAAATCTGAAATCAGATTGCCCTCCAAAACGAGTAGGTATGTAGTTTTGATTGATATATTAAGATGCATTTTTAGAAAAAAAAATTTTCAAAATCGTTAGAGCCGTTTTTTAAAAAAAAACTAATTTTTTATAAATAAGTTTTTGGAAAAAAAGTTTTAAAATAATCTCAGAAGCTCATTGTTTTCACTTGCATGGATGTCTGTAAGACACACCTTGTATATATTGATTAAAGTTGTAAGGACTCATTACCATAAGACCCCATACAATTTTCGGTGTTCGAATCGAAAATTCGAGTGGGTTCAATAATAACAAAAGACTAAAAATTTGATAAGAGAGTGACAACAGAATATTTTAACATTTTACCTGCGTAATGTTCTGATTTCGTTTTACATTTAGGTGGGGACTTAATTGCTCGTAAAATTTTGATATCTTTTCCTGGCTTAGACTTTATCAAAATAAAGTATACGAGCTGTATCTATTAAAAAAAAAATATGAAAAAGTACCTACATAATATACTTACAATTAACCCGAAAAAAAACACCCATTTTTCTTCTTTGCACTTTTTTGACTCTCGGTTCTATGTGGAATGCAGCATTTTCTACCGAATTCGCAGGATGATTTTTGGTAATATTTTTCCTTAACCTATAAAAAATAACTTTTCACCCCCAATATTTGATTTTCTTTCTTCACGAATATTATAACAAATTATGCCATCCATATACAACATTTTAATAATTTTAATATTTGTGCATTCATTTTTTATTATTTTGCAGAACATTAAAGGATCCAAAATGCGAATAACCAAGTATTTATTAGGCTGCCACATTAATTAAGAACAAACATTAACTGCATTTTGCAGTTTTTCAACATATACAACAAAGGAACACCCTTTTCAACAGAAACAAAAATGTTTAAAAATAGAAAACTTTTTAGACTTATATATTTATTTTTTATTGTTATAAATTTAACTAGCATATGGGGTAAGTTAAAATGTTACCATATAAACGTCCATTTTTAAACCTACTATTTTAGCCCAAACAACATGTAAAAACGGTCTCGGAAGAGTTCTATATGAACGTTTGCCAAATCAACAGCTCCAAGGATATGATGATGATGTGGTAAAGTCTTCATTAAGTCAAAAAAAAAAAGAACAAAAATTCCCAAATCAATTTTTTAAAGGTCAGAGACACAGCCCCTCCCTTCCGAGTTCTTGAAAAATGTCAAGACCTCTGCCTGCGAGATCGAACCGGAACAAATAACCTTGTACGAACTTGTACAAGTTTCGACTTTCAACCTGGCAGTCGAATAGCTTCATTCGGTGGTAATGCCGAATATGAAGAATCAATATGTTATCTAACGAGTGAACAAGCTGGACCTGAAGGTATTGGAAGCCTAATGTTGGTACCCAACAGTGTCCATTTCAACGAAATTTGTCTAACATGTAAGAAATTCCTCTAAGTCCCCTAAGATTTTTTTCAAAAACCGTTAAAAATTTAAATACAGCAAGTAGACCAGAAAGAGAATGCCCAAGTCGAAGATACGTCTATGAAAGACACCCCAGGAAGAAATTAAAACTTCCACTTTCCGACATTAAAGAGGTTTTGCGCTAATTACTTTCCCAACTATCAAGCTCTCTACAACCTTTTTGAATCTTTCAGATAACTGCTGCCAATCGATCCGATTGCGAAGACAAATGTTTAAATGAATTCTCCTTTGTTTGTCGATCGGCAAACTTTGATTCAACCATGCGAACTTGTACCCTAAGCAGGTTAAACGATTTGTTTTAACTAACTCAAGCTAATGGGTTTTAATTTCTCAAAATATTTTTACAGATTCACAAGACGAACTCATCCTGAACTTCTTGAGGACGATCCAAATTCCGATTACCTAGAGAACACATGCTTAAATGGTAAGTGATCGAAAGCCCGTTAAACCTTTTAAACTATATAATCACGGCTCACGTGCCTTTTTTAAAGCCGAACGCCGTTGTGATGGTTTAGCTGTATTCGTTAAAGAAGAAAACAAACGTCTTGGTGGTCCCTTCGAAGTGGATATATTCAATAACATGACTCTAGAGGAATGTCAAACAATGTGCCTGCGAGCTGAAAAGTAAATTATACCCCTTAACCTCCATTAAAAGACTCTTTTAAAACCTCTTTTTTGTGTGTATTTCCTAAAGATATTTCTGTCGATCGGTTGAATTCGATGATCAAACAAAGCAATGTATACTCTCTGAGGAGGATTCAATATCCCAGAAAGATGATATCAGCATCAGTTCAAGTCCAACACATCATTTCTATGATCTAGTGTGTCTAGATAATCGTGAGTTTTCTTTGTGAAATGGATCTCTCTGATCGCACCATTTTATTGATCTTGGCTTTTTTTTAGAGAGAGCAACTGATTATCCATCAGATAATTCAGTGACTTCACACCTATTCTCTAGCGGCCGACGACCGGACACTGCATTCCAACGTTATAGGAATTCACGTCTTGGTGGGGAATTCCATTCGGAGATCACTGGGCGATCGTTGAGCGAGTGCCTTGATGAGTGTTTGAGACAGACAAGCTTTCAATGCAGGTATAAGATTTAGAACAATAGAGAGACCATCTGCTACCGTTTATCCGATCAGCACTTAAAAATCTTTTCTCTCTCCTTTGTCTCTCCCATCAAACAAAAAGATCAGCAGTATATAGTGATCGCTTTAGGACGTGTCGATTAAGTCGCTATAATCAAAAGGATGGCATGCGTATCATCTACGATGCTGACTATGATTACTATGAAAATTTAATGCGTAAGCCTATATAATTATATCGGCAGTGCTCCTCCATTTAACTTTATATTTTGATCATTATTATAGTTAATGTTGTTGGGAGTGGTGGAACTGGAACAGGTGGAAGTGGTAGTGGTGGATCGGATGATGATCGTCTTGGTGGTCATGGTCGGCCGACAGATGGTGGAAGTGGTCATAATAGTTGGAGACCACCATCGGATAGGGATAAAAATGGTGATGGTGATCGATTTGGTACTGGCGGTGGGACAGGTGGTGTTGGTGGTGGAGGCTCTGGAAAATATCCACATGCTGGGGATATTGGAAAACCTTATGATCGTTATCCATCGGATAATGATTATGGTAAGTAATACTATCTGACAGCACTTTGTATTAACATGTTTCTAATCACAAGATGAAATCTCTCTAATTTGCAATATCTTGGCGCACTTTCTAACCATTAACCGTATTTTAGATCGTTATCCGGGTGGGGATCGCTATCCAAGTGGTGATCGTTATCCTCCTTCGGGTGGAGATCGATATCCTCCAAGTGCAGGGGATCGATATCCTACAACTGGGCCAGGTGATCGTTATCCGGGAACTGGTGGTGGTGTTGGTGATCGTTTTCCTGATCGTTATCCGCCCACAAGTGGTGGTGGTGATCGATATCCATCACCAATGGGAGAACGTTATCCGGGAGAAGATCCATATAATGATCGTGATAGATATCCAGGTGGTGGTTCAGATAGAGACCATGTTATACCTGATCGTGGACGTTATCCATCCATCGATGATGATCGTTATCCGGGTAAAGATCGTTATCCAGGTGGTGATCGTTTTCCTGAACGTTATCCGAGTCGTGATCAATATGCTGATCGTTATCCCTACCCTGCCGATCGAGATAGGGATCGTTATCCGACTGCACCATTTGGTGATCGTGATCGTTATCCTATAGATGATGGACGTTATCCACCTAGAGATCGTGATCGTTATACACCACCACGTCCAATTGATCGTTATCCTGTTATATCCGATAATAGTTTGCCAGATAGAGATATTCCCCACACAAGACCATATCCGCCAGGAGATGGTCCAATATATCATCGTCCTTATCCGGGAGGATCACGTTATCCAGATGATGGATATGCATCAAGATATCCATCTAGTCGTTATCCGCCAAGAGATCCTGGTTATCCGGGAAGAGATTCACCGGAAAGTATATTCCCCGATCGTCGTTATAGACCATCTTCGTTTGATTCACGTTATCCTCCAGATGCTCCTAGAGGAGGGCATTCATCGCGTTATGGTCCAGAAAGTGGAAGATATCCTCCAGATGAGATAATTTTGAATGCCCGTAGACCGGAGCCAGAATCAAGTAAAAGATATCCTCCATTACCACCACCGCCGACAACGGGGAAATATCCAACATCACCAAATCGTTTTCCCATAGGCACAGATCGTTTTCCAATTGATATTTATAAATATGGAAATGGAGGAGATCGCTATGGGGGAGGAAGTGGAGCAGCAGGAGGAAGAAGACCATCAGCAGGTGAGTGTCACTGGATTGTTTTAGGGCACACTTTACATAATTAATACCTAATTCTTTTAACATTGTTAACACTCTTTTTTTTTTTTTTTTTTTTTTTTTTATATGTTTATAAATTGATGAAAGAATGTTTGAAAGTTATTTTTATCAATGTTTATTAAATTTTTTAAAAGGTTTGTAATTTTTTTCATTTGTGGATTTAAGTTTGAACAACATTTTAACTGCTTTTTCTATTGTTGGTAAGCAATTTTTGTCTATAATTTAATGGGTTCAAAGGGAAATTTTTTTAAACAAAATTTTCGAAATGCAACTGTCGTTCCGATTAGAATATGTTCAGTCGCCAGGCAGGCGTCTATATCAATTGTTAACGTAGGGAAGAGAGACTTACAAGACAATTCCAAGAACAAGAGAAAGTAAAAAAATACAACAAAAAAACAAGTTACAGAAATGCTTTTTTGGCACTACGCTAAAAACTTTCTTAACTAGCTTCTTATTTGGAACTGAAGGAGATGGACCGATAGCTATGGAAAAGACAAACATTTTTCTCTTTCAAGCGTTTCTTAATTTTAAGAGGAATACTGTTTTTAAACTACTACTCGGTTCAGTCGGTGCGAAAAAGAAGTCAACAAATGAATACAAAAAAAAGTACGTATACGCCACAGTGAATGTGGACAATGTGCGAATACTGTGAATTATAACTTTGGTTTAGTTACAAACACACCCAAATTTATGTTCAAAACAATTGAAAAAATAAAATTGCCAACATCTTCTTTGTTTTTATCATTATCATTTATCATTTTATAATACATGAACAGAAAAACAAATTCCTTTTGAGAATCAAAAATTTAAAAATATTTCTTCAGCCTCGTAAATTGTGTTTATTTTTAATATGTTTTAAAAACAAAAAATAAACAAATAATAACCTAATAATAAAACAAATAGTTAAAATATAAATAGTATTTAGTTTACTATTTTGTCGGTAATTTAGTAACCAAAAAGTCCTTTTCAAGGATTTTTTGGCTATCAAATACACATTATACACAATCCCGTAAGACGACTTTAGCGCCACATCTCATTCATAGTGGATGTTTTTTCCGGCCGGCATCACTTCAATGATTCTTTAAGCAAGAAATCATAAAAATTGGCATTCTTATAAAAAGTGCCTTCACAATATCTAGCGAATTATTGACACATGTCAAAATTAAAGCGAAATTTTTTTTTCATCCTAGGCTGTAAAATTTTCGTGCTGAACCAACTCTTACTGTTTTCAAGTGCAAAGCCAAGATACAATTTAGCTAGGTGCAAAATTATAAGTATATGTCAAATTTTTCGGAATAGGATGATTGAATATCATTTATTGGCACACAAATTTGACAGTTGGATGGAAATATATTCTATTTTATTTTTTACTTGAAATAATGTCTTTTTCGAGCTCCTGCAAATTACAAACTTATTTGGACAGTTCCTTATTTGCGATGGACCTTTTGATTTCTTATTTTCAATTACAATTA
Organism: Episyrphus balteatus; assembly: GCF_945859705.1. Classification (NCBI taxonomy): domain Eukaryota; kingdom Metazoa; phylum Arthropoda; class Insecta; order Diptera; family Syrphidae; genus Episyrphus; species Episyrphus balteatus. Next base: position 149,983,038 of record NC_079134.1, on the reverse strand, counting down.
CAAATATTTATAAGAGTTATAGTATGCCATTGGTGTTGGTTTATGTATTTTATATTCAAAACAATCAGCTTTATTGAAATACATCAAACCTACTTTTGTTGTACTTTTTTCAATCTGAATTTTAAATTGGTACAAACTTGAAATGGCAACTCTATAATTTACCTTGTATGTTGTCATTTCAAAGAGTCTGAACGAATTCATTTCTTTTTTTCCTGAACTGAATGACAGTTAAATGTATTTGTAAATGGAAAATTATAAACATCGCACAACTACCTTCTAATTAGGTTAATCACTGTCACGATCTTCATTTCTATCAAGTAAACATCTTTCGCATCTCTCAACCGAGCTGTCAAGTAAAACAGAATAGTAAATGCATTTTTCATGAATTGCGTTTTTATATTTTGTGATTTATACAAACGTATGTGTGTGGTTTAGAATTGTACATATAAATTATATAAAAATTAGTGAAAACAAAATGAAATTCATACAAATACTCCAACTTCAATCACTTCCGGTGAACGAATTCAAAATATAGTAATTTATTACTATGGCGTGTTCAACACATAATTGAAAACAAAACTTTACATGTGTCACAGTCATAAGTCACAAATTATAATTGACAGAACCTAATGTCAAACATTGTAGTAAGGTGTCGTGTCGTTCTGTCAATTGAATATCGTGCTGCGAGTTTTATTTTTAAATTTGTAACAAATTGGAATTATGAATAGGTTTTTTTAAGTTAGACTTTTTTTGGCACGTTATACACGAGCAAACTTTTGAAACTTTAAATTCAGTTCATGTTTGATATGTCAATTTCTATTTGACATTTTGACATTAGAATTTTTATTTCCCTGTGCTAAATAAATTAAATTAAATTTACACAAGGATCATTTTCAATACAAATGAAATCCCAAGCCCCAGTGACAGATGATCTCCAATTTATAGTTAGTGAATTTATAGTTAGACCTTGACATTTGAAAAATATTAGAGGAAAAATGTAGTAGAACAAAACAAGTAAAAATCAGCTCTGGTGAAATCGTCAAAAGTAGATTAGCTCTTAGAAGGTGTCGTTAATGTCATTATGTATCTAAATTAAGGCATAATTTGTCAAACTGATTAGAGCTCCTTTCTCTAACATATAATTTCTTGTATGATAAATGATGAATAATGATCAATCTTATTTAACAACAACTGTTAAGAAACTACGATCTTTTTTCATGTCTCACCATATTCTTCATCTCTCATTCAGGCTATGATCGTATTCCGCCCCCATCCTACTATGACCTAGAATATGATGACCGTTATAGCGATCGCCCACCACCCCCATACATTTCACCATACGATCGTGAATTTGATGGAGGCTATAGAAGACCTGGCAGTCCTGTCGGCGGTGGTGGTGGAGCTGGAGGTGTAGGCACTGGCGCTGGTGGTGCATATCCACCATATGAGAGCCCCTACAGTCGTCCGCCATACGGTGGCAGTTCGATCAATCAACTTCCACCAGAAGCTCTTGGAGGACCAAGCGGTGGTGGCGCTGGTGGGCCACCACCATATGCAAGCGGTCCTTCTGGCGGCGGCGGTGGATCAGCTAGACCACCAAGTACGAGATGTGACGAGAACGATAATTTCAAACAAGTGGCAGCTCGGCACAAGATGCGACGACACTTTGTTCGGCGAGCCTTGATCGTGCCTTCGCTAATCCAATGCGAACGTGAATGCATTGAATCTCGCGACTTCATCTGTAGAAGTTTCAACTACAGGTAACGTATATTGAAATTCTGAAATGTAGTTTCTATATGGTCACATGTTCTGCTCTTGCATGGCGCATCTAAAACACAACAGAGATACCGCAGCATCCACCTACGACGAACGAGATTTACCAAACTGTGAGCTCAGCGATCGCGATTCCCGCGAATTGGACGTTCATGATCCGAACACATTCGATCCGGCAAATTATGACTTTTACGAGCGCAGTGCGGGTCGCAGCGATGGCGAATGCTTGGATGGTAATTGATGGGTTTTGAGAGAGAGGATTATACCATGATCCATTATTTGCATTTGTGTTTCATTTATAGTTTCACAGACGTGCAACGAAGAGGGAATGGAATTCACCATACGTACGCCAGAGGGTTTCATTGGCCGCATCTACACCTACGGATTCTACGACAGGTTTGTCATCGCCAACGAATCCCATTACTCAACATAGATTTTATATATGAATTTAGTATACTCAATTTATCATTATGTATTTTTTTTTTTTTTCTGTTCCATTGTAGATGCTTCTTCCGCGGCAATGGTGGCACAGTAAACGTGCTGCGTATCAGTGGTCCACAAGGTTATCCCGATTGCGGAACACAGCGGGTAAGAGAGATGCCAATCCGTTGGTTCTGACGATCGTTTTGCGTCCGAAACTAATCGTATCGTAATGTTGCGCTAATTTTTTTTTACTTTTATGTTATATTCGATGCTGGGTTTGCAGTATGGAGACACACTCACGAATATCGTGGTAGTGCAATTCTCGGACAATGTTCAGACTAGCAGAGATAAACGTTACAATTTGACCTGTGTGTTCCGAGGTCCTGGCGAGGCTGTTGTCACATCTGGATACATTGGAGCTGGGTATGATTTTGAATTTATCTTGTGTGGTGGCGGTAGATGGGTTTACACACATGGAGAAATGATAGATGGTATCTAATGACAAAGTAGATTGTAGTAGATTATGGCTGAAATAAGTTAATTGCGCATGATGTGTGATGTTGATAAAGTAGAACATCTGATTAACCGTTGATGACACTAATTTATCATGATCATGTGAGGAGGCTAAAATTATTCTAAAGAACTTACAGGAGTTGTCTGGCATTACAAATTGAGTATAGTTTGATTAAAAAAATAGAGAGGCGTTGAAGAAAATGTGGTTTTGGCTGGTTTTAATGTGTGAAAGTGTCATTAATTACTTTTCCATTTGCCCGAGGAACTGCTTTAAAATTCGATATGAGGCTCTTAGACGGAAGCTGTTTTTTTTTTTTTTTTTTTTTAATTCAAGTTTCCAAATATAATATAATGGGACACTCTATGTTAGTTAATTTTAGAAGGAAGGATATATTTGCATATTTTGTGAAATTCACATTTTGATGTTTTTTTTTATAAATAATATTTGCATCTCTGAATGCATTCATTCTATATCAGCTTTAAGAAATTGATTTGAGCACTTTTTGACAAAATAATCTGTTTTGTGCGTCTCATGAATTATGAGTAGTAGAAGATTATTAGTAGGTCTAGTAATATAATCTACTACTGCAGTAGAGAGGAATATATAGTTGGTAGAACTAGATTATTGGTTTCGGCGTGTTAAAAAAAAACAACGATGAACCAAGTTTGCACAACTCGTTGTCAAATAGCGTGGCTTTTGTTGAAAACCTTCGAAATCTTTAAAAATAGCAATGAAGTTTCCATCTACTTGCGCAGAAAAGCATGAGGAGATCAAGTAGTAAATGTACTAGATCATTTATTCCTGAAAATGAACGAGGCTAATGCTTGGAAACAAAAAAGAAGAAACAGACCCAATGTCTACATGTCAAATGAAAGCAAAAAAAAATAACATATTAGAGCTTTAAATGTTAATTTTAACTCGTGAGCAACGCTATAAAAGAAGTTTTACTTCAAAAAACCTGTTCTTTATCCTTGTTGCTTATGTCAATTATTCTATTAAATAAGAAGTTCACAGTCGAAACGTCGGAGCAAAAGGTAGGCAAAATAAACAAGACCTTGAACCCACTTAGGATTGATTTTGTACACTAAATGCGTTAAAAGGGGCATTGCAAAGTATTTCAAACTACTTCTGAGCGTATTCACCGATTTTGTTCTCTATTGAGAAACCTAAAGTACTTAACGGTATTTTGAGACTTGTTGGTTGCATTATGTGTTCAAATTTAATTCGAGAACTACTTTTGCACCTGCAAACATAAAGATCTTAAACCATTTGGTTGCCTGTAAACTGTCTGTAACTGCCTGTAGAAAAATTTCTTAATTCGAATAACCAAACGGAAGTAGTTTTTTAACGTTTATGAAATGCCCACAAGTATAAAACATTTTAAGTAGCTTTCGTTACTGTATCATAGTCAAAGTTTTGTTGCATACTTTCAGTTAGAACTTGAAACTAAACGTTACAGATTTTGTTTTTTTGAAAACTATTTTATACAACGATGCTCACTTTTTGCTGGTCGGTTTTTGTTTATCCTTTTTTCATTTTTCCTCAATTAACCATTCTAATTCCAACTAATTACATCACTTTTTTTCGTTAGCCCACCCTCAGTTTATAAGTTATAACGAAAAAAAGTGATGTAATTAGTTGGAATTAGAATGGTTAATTGAGGAAAAATGAAAAAAGGATAAATTTTACACTGAAAAAAAAATGTTTGATTTTTAAGAAGTTGGTACTTTGAAAAAAGTTTTTTGTTATAACTTTAAAACTGAGGGTGGGCTAACGAAAAAAAGTGATGTAATTAGTTGGAATTAGAATGGCTAATTGAGGAAAAATGAAAAAAGGATACATTGTACACTGAAAAAAAAAATGTTTGATTTTTAAGAAGTTGGTACTTTGAAAAAAGTGTTTTTTCGTGTTCTGAAAAAGCAATCACTTTACACCATTTCATATTTGTTGTTACTTTTGAAATACGTTTGGATATATTTTACTAAGCATGTAGCTTTTCTAAGTACTTATATGGCAAACAAAACAAAAAATTGATTTTGAGACTTGAAAAATTATTCGTTTGTTGTGGCTTTTAATGTTAAATGTCAACTTAAGCTTCTTAACAGGAATGTTATATGGACTACATTCAATCAAGTAAAAATGTTAATTCAAATTAAAAACATTTGGTGCGCAATGCAAACACCAGTGAATTTAATTGTTCTTAATTATAAATTAAAAAAGGGTCACTGAGGTGTATACGTACTTTTTTTTTGGTGTGGTGAATAAAAACTAATTCTTCTATAATTTTTAAACTAAGCTTACGATAGCAAAAATAAAAGTTGGGCTATCCTGGGCTAACCTTGGGCAAACAAACCACGGTTTTAAACTAAGGATTTTTTCACAGGAAAAAAAAATTTTAATTTTTTCGGTTTCTGATATGAAAAAAAGTTTTTTGTTGTATCTTTTGAAAAAATAGTGCAATCAAGAAAAAAAAAGTTGGGCTATCCTGGGCTAACGTTGGGCAATCGAACCACAGTGCAAAACCAACAATTTTTTCACAGAATGAAAAAAAGTTTTTTTTTGTGATTTTTGAGGTGAAAAAAAATAATTCCGTTATAATTTTAAAACTAAGGGTGGGCTAGCGAAAAAAAATCTTGGGCTATCCTGGGCTAACCTTGGGCAATCGAACCATATAGGTTTTAAAAAAAAATTTGCATTTGGGGGTGCCAACTTCACATAGTCACTTGCAAGTGGGAAGCCTGGCTTTTATTGTAGACTGGCCGAAAACAACTTGTCCTCTTGCTCGTTTTTACGTGTCTCAGATTTAAGAGAAAAATTATTGTTCACATCTTTTGACAATATCAAGGGAAAATAGGATTAATAGTAGTAGATTATTTATTCGTTAAAAATGACATTGCACAGCTTTTTAGATCTTAATTATTAGCTGCTTTCCTTTGGAGACGGCACTGATGAGTAGAAATCTAGTACCTACTAATTAACTACACACCCTTTTTACTTGATCATCTGTTAATTTTAGTACTAGAACCACTTATCGTTTACTCATGAGTAGTCTACCACCTCCAAAGGAAAGCGGCTATTATTATTGAGTTTTAACTATTTGAGTAGAATTATATCACTAATCACATAATAACCCTTTTATAAAAAAGTGGTGAGATTCTTGAAAAACGATTTTTTTCCAATTGGCATTCGAACGAAAACAAAAAAAAATATAAAAATCATTTTTAAAAGAACCTCCCCAATTTGTCAATACCTTTGTTTTTAAAAGTCTCCCTAATCCTGACAGATCTGGAAGTCCCATACCAATTGAATACCTTCCAGCCGAAAATACTTTAAGCTCAAAAGTTCGATTGATGATTCTCTATCAAGGAAGACCAACAACAACAATAGCCGTTGGTGATCCATTAACATTCCGTTTAGAGGCTCAAGACGGCTATAATCATGTGACAGATATCTTTGCAACAAATGTCGTTGCTAGAGATCCATATTCTGGAAGGAGTATTCAACTTATTGATCGATTTGGGTAAAAATTGTTTAATATATAACAAGAAAAACGAATAATTTGAATATGTTTTTCAAATTAAGATGTCCTGTGGATCCTTATGTTTTCCCTGAACTTGATAAACTTCGAGATGGTGACACTTTGGAAGCAAGGTTTAATGCCTTCAAGATTCCTGAATCTAATTTCTTGGTATTCGAAGCAACTGTACGATCTTGTCGTGAAGGTTGTCAGCCGGCTTATTGCCCGGGACCTTCTGGTCGTCAGGAACCATCATTTGGACGTCGTAGGAGATCTCTTAATGTCACTGAGGTGGAATTGATTGAAGATAGTGGGGAAAAAAATTCAACTGAGTTGAATAGTGGTGAATTTAATAAAAGTAAGTCGATTAGGTTTTTGATTGTTAAGGTTAATTTTTGAAAATTAAAATTTCAGCAATAACAGAAGTCGATGATGCAAAAAGTGAGACAATTGAAGTTGAGGAACCAGAACAAGTTCGAGAGATGATCGAGGTGAGTTTAAATTTGAATTCATTTATTTATAAACTGTTATACTTAAATCTTTCTTCCTTTCTAGGTTTTTGAAACTCGAGAAGAAATCGAAAAAGATTCATATCCCAGAAAGTTGGTAGCACCAGTTGAGACAGTCTGTTTGTCACCATCGGAATATCATGGTCTTCTGACAGCTGTCATTTTGCTTATGATTTTACTTATGAGTATAAGTCTCGTTTCTGGATTGGCATACAGGTAAACGTACTAGTTTACCTATGTTGAAATCAATTTTGACTAATAAATCAAATTTTCAGACGTTATTGGAAAACAATGTCCAAAAATCGTATAGCAGATCGTAATTCACCAGTAACATCATTTACTCCATCTTCTCTACGAACTCACGAAAGATTTAGTGAAATTGGTCAAATAAACAATGGTTCTTCAGGAACAGGAAGATCAAGTCAATTTAGACCGAATTTGTCAATGTTTGGTGGTGGTTTGCAAAAAACTTTTGCCACAGGGTAAGAATTTGACAATGAATTTTCTTTGAAATATATTTTTTATAAAATTTGTTTGCAGAAATTTGGCAAGAATGTGTCAAATCCCGGTAATGAATCCAATACGAAATAATACTTCGAGTAACAGCAATCAATTTGATGATCCAAGCGAGCCAATTTATACAGATCCATCACTTTTCGAAAGATCAAGGTAAGTTTTATATAATTTCAAATCGGAACAAGTTGTAAATGTACTAGATCAACTCGTCATGATCAGTTTAAGATTTATCTACCAGTGTAAATGGGGTGGGTTAAAAAAGGACATCACGGTGTATACGTAATATTTTTTTTTTCTTCTTCCAAATAAGTTTGTCTATATATATGCTTTCGAATGCAGTCAAACGTCGGAGGTGGTGTGGCAGACCACTCATGATTGGATAGATCTAGTACTACCATTACATGATTTTCGGATCATGTAGTTGATAGTACTAAATTTCTACCCATGAGTAGTCACCGCCTCTAAGGGAAGGGTGCAATTGACAGTATGTAAGATTTAATAATGTAGTAGATTCAATTAGTTTAGTCAATTTTCGTTGATTTAAGAATTGAAATTTTAGTTTGTAATATACCTAAAGTATTTATGATCATTTATTAATGTTGTTCTTATTAACGTATTGTTTACTTCTTCGTATTATATTTTCAGATCCCTGCGAAGTCTTTCCGAAGAAGGTGATAATCATAATGTCTGAACTCAGAATTGAAATTCTGTAAATAACCCAAAAACCAAAAAAAAAGATGTCTTTTTATCATCAAGCCTAGAAACCAACGCGATGATATACTAAAACCAAAATATTTCATAAACAAACATAAACAATGTTTTTAGTTTTTATTCATAATTTTTTATATGTCTATTCTTACCGCATAAAACTAGTTAAGTCAACAAGAAAATATATAACTTTTTTCTACGTAGAAGCTCATACAGTTTGCACCTGTGATTGATTTATTCAAACAGTTGATCAATCAATATTTTATAAAAAAAAAACAATAAATTAATGTTGTCAATTGATTAGAACTAAGAATTATACATTATATTTATGCACAAAATTATTAAATTCAAAATTACTGCAGGAACAAAAATTAAAGAAAAATACTTTGTTTTTTCAATAGCTTAATGAAAAACAACATTTATGTAAGAAGAACATTTCGGTAAAAATCAAAACATATCGATCAGCTTTACAAAATAAAACAAAACCATCAACTATTGTAATAGAATATAGGTATAAGAAACCATTATTACGGAATTGAATTATTGAATTTAAATAATGTTAATTTCGTTTACATTGCATTTAAACATAATTTTAAGACTTAAATGTAAAAGAGCTAAAATTCTATGGAATAAAAATATACAATATAAATGGCGTCAATTATTTTTTTGTATTTTATTTTGGATTTATAATATTATCTCTCAAAAGTTATAAAAGATTGAAAAATGTAAAGAGCTGTACTAAAATGGTACCTAATACATACGGAAACAAATTATGCAGAAACCGTACCCAATGTCAGATCGGTGATTATCATATAGACCAAATCAAGGAAATTCTAGTAAGTATAAGTACTAGATTATTGTTTTTGATCTACTACGATTGCGTGTTTTCGGAACATTGAAATTCACGTTGCTTTGAAGGTGGTAGTAGATGATTAGTAGATCTAGTCCTTCTGCTCGAGCAGATAGGAGTGCATAGTTGTAGTACTAGATTTCTACCGGTGAGTAGTTTACCATCTCCTATGTTAATCTGACCCAGAGGCTCTATAGCCCAGTTCTTTTGGATGTAACAGAAAACTTCTAGATAATATTAGCCCTGTTCCATTAGAGGTGGTAGTTTACTCGTGAGTATAAATCTAGTACAACAACTATACAATATACATAGCTATCTCCTCAAGTATAAGATCATGTGTTAATTGTAGTTCTACTCATGAGTAAACTACCACCTCTAATGGAATGGGGCTATTATAGACAGCAGAGCACGAGTATAGTTCTAGAATAAAAAGTACAAGATCATAATAGGTAAAAACAACTCTATCCATTAAGGTAAACAACTTTAGTAGATTAATGCCAGAATAATGTCGTTTTGACATTTCTGTTGAAAAGTAAATTTTCCTTCTGATACAAATTGCATAGGCCTTAATTTATTGCTGAAATATGTTATATGTAGATATTTGATGTATTTCACCATAAGATCATTGTTTTTCTATAGAAACTAAATTTCTGCTTATCACAAATTTAAGTTTACTTAACAACACAATTAACACAACTTTTGTATTAACACGTATTAGAGATTAACACACTTTCCAATACATTCCATAAAGATGATGAGTTACAATTTTTGACAAATTAAAATTAATTCTGAAGAAGGAATTCTAAACTTTGCTATGCAAAAATGCAAAACATCATAAGTATTGAATAATAATGATATCATTTATAAAAAATTATTTGTTGTCATTTTTAAAATAACATTCAATGCACTATAAACCTTATGCAATTGAACGTAATTTGATAGGTGTGAGGGTTTCATATATTTCGTTTTTATGTTTTTTTTTTTTTGGTTTAAAAATGATTCATAAATGAAGGCAAAAGTAAATGTAATAATTTCTTGTACAAAATTTCAAAGCACAATGTCATGGGAAAAAGATCGGATTACAAACAAACGCTTACAAAACTGTTTGTAGGTATATATGTTTTTTTTTTTTGTTTTTGCATGACAAAAAAAAAAGTTAAAACGAAAAGAATCGGAACATGAAATATGATTCGAAAATAGGTATATAGGTATTTTTGGTTGAACATTTAAATGTGCACTGGCAGATTTTCGTGTGCTCGACGGGTGGTCAACGTTGGAATTCAACTTAAAACAAAACAAGAAAAGAAGACACTGCAAAACTTAGAATGAATTTAGAAGAATTTCTAACACACACCGTAATGAGATACATACCGACAAAAAATAAAGAAGAAAAAATTAATTTCCCTACATTTTCCGCATTCGGTGTATTTTTTATTACGGAAATGGACAAAAAAACGCAGCAATTTACATGTTAAATGCAACAACACCTTAGCCCCTCGGGCTTAGTTTTTTAACCCGGAGATCTCTCTGGGCTTAACTTTCGGAACAGTTTTAAATCTGTCTATTTTTTTTCATAAATTGTTTAGAATTTGTTTACAAACGTGAAAACTGACGTTTGGAATGACAAAATGTATTAAACTAGTTTTGCTAACCTATATTTTTGTATCTTTTTGTAAAACACAGAAAAAAAATACAAAAAAAAAGCCGAAAGCGAATAATATGACAACTCTAAATTTTTTTTTGTGTCTGCTGATTTGGAAGCATTCAATTTACAGTGCTGCCAAAATTTCCGGCTAAGCCCAAAGGCGTTTTTTTGTCCATTTTAGTCCGGTCGTAATAAAAAGGACACCTATTAATAAGTCAAAAACTGTGGTAAAACTAGGATTGCATCGGTCTTCGGTCAACGCGTTGATTCTCTGACGTTAAAATAACGTCAAAATCTTTTCCAAGTCTTTCATGTCGTGGCCACCCGACATGATGTCAATGCTGTCAATTCGTTGACGAGTATGATGTCTGAGTTATGACATTGACGGAACTATGGCAAAGTGAAAATTATGTTATTGGTGACATTAGAGTCCACGCGTTTTAGTACCTAAGTTTTGATATGTATTTTAAAAAGGGGTGCTTTTGTGAAAGCCAAAATAAATCGAACAACAAATCGTCTTTCAAATAGGAGCGCCAAAAAAAATATATAGTTTTTCAAAAGAAGTAGGGTCAAAAATGGCGTTGCCTTTGTGAAACATAGCATAAGTTTAACAACTATTAGGTTGCATCCTTTCTTCATATAGAGTATCGTAAAAATACGGGCGACTGTCTCAGCTACTCACCTTCTAGAACCGAACCTGAACCTGAATATGACACATATTAACATAAAAGGTGATATAAATGAAATGTGAACACCGCCTAATAGATTAAAGACAATCACCCACTGATCTCTATAAGACAGTGGATATAATAGATTCAAATAAAAATGTCATCTTCAATCATTTGAGCAGCAAAACTGTTATAATTTGTAGAAAATCCATCAAGTGTATTTTAGAGATCAGTGCAGTCATCCTTGTATATTTTATCTATGACCTTGATTGTTATTTGACAGCTCCTATCTTCCTGCTAATATCTAAGGCTGTTTATCTTCTACGTATGTAAATTCTATGGTTCTAGCACATATGTATGACGTCAGAAAAACAAAAAGAGATATTCTACGTCACTTTCTTCAAAAGAAAGAAAGAGATGAACTAATTATAATAGTTTACTCAATTGGAGTCAACATTTTTATATGGATCCACTATCCAGTCTTTTATAAAGATCAATGGTGAAGATGCCCTTTGAGCAACATTTTGAAGTGCTTCTACACTATCTCACAAAAAATGTATAAGAGGAAAATCATGTTTAATAGTATGGAGACAGAGAATATGAAAATAGATTCCACAAAATCTGTCATCCATATAATGAGCGATTTAGCATGGGTTTATACTAAGCAATTTTTCAATTAGAATTGCTTCTTAACTAATCAACAATTCTATAATACATTAAAGAATTTTTTTTTAAATAACGGACATATTGTATTTGAATGTTTGAACAGCTGTTAACAAATAGTTTTTTATATTCAAATTCATAAATTAAAGAAAAATTATATCAGACGTTTAAAATGTCTAGTCGTCTGGTGTCTAGTCAAACAATGTTTTATTGAAATTGATTAACTTAAAATGATTTTTTTTAAGTCTCAATATGACAATCTGCGCTTCCAAAAATACTACTTTAAGTCGCGTGTTAGTATATGGTTTTCTAAGATACTTCAAGAATTTGTAACAAGTGTTCAATTCAATTTTCTTAACAAAAAAAATTCCAGACAGACACTTTTATCTGCATGAGGAAAACTATAACCCTCGTAAAATTAAAAAAAAAATGCATTGCTCAACATTTCTGATAACAACTAAGCTTTTTTTCTGATTGCAATTTAATTCCAAAATGGCACTAAAACACAATATTTTCAAATCAAAACACATGCAGACCATTAAACCATCAAAATAAAGTCACGCACGATTTAAGCCAAATCATAAGATTCTGTCATGTTCTCGTCGTCGTTATCAATGCCAGGTGCGTTTACAACCATAAGTCAAATAATCAAAAAAAAAATATATATCAACAGATGTGTGATTTTCCCACCAACACAAAAATCAAAATTCATTCAAAACTTTTGCTTTTTATGCATTTTCTTATACAAACGTGTGTAAATCAAAGAAAAAAAGAAAGAAATAAATTTCTTTCAATCTTAAAACTTGTCTGCACATTTCACTCATTTTGCCATTAATTTTTTTCACCAGTCTTTTGTCTGTCAATTTGCATTTGTATTGTCTTGAAAACTTAAAAAAATATACAATCTATCATAGCAAAAAATCTTAAACAAAGCACGATCTGAAGAACCCAATGTCAAATAGATTTTCGTAATTAAACCCCAGACACAACTTCGAAAAGCATTATAATCGAACTAGAACTGGCAGAAGATAGTTCATTGCTTCTTCTGCTTTTCGGTCCTAAAGCAAGGAAAAGTTTTTTGAAAAAATTCGCATTGAAGTTATAGGATTAACGCCGGGTACCTATTTAAAAACAATAATATAGAAACAAAACAAAAACTAGTTGAGTGTTGTTAGAATGTCTATTGTGATTCATTAAATTAATTTTTCTGTGATAAAAGTTAAAAAAAAAATAATAATAAAACTCATAAGAAACAACCAATAAAGTAAAATCAAGTGATACCATGAGAGATTTTAGAATATCCATTCTCACATTTTTTGTGAGTTTGGAATGTTTACTTACAAATTACGACACCGATGCCAGATATGTTTCACAGTCACTTATTGGAGATGTAAGTATAAATACAAAATACAATACAAAAAATAACATCCCTGGACTAAATTATGTTGCCACCCTAAGAATACTTCCTACAAAGGAACGCGGCTGATAGCTGTGTTTCTTTGTGATTAGTTAGTAGATCTAGTCCTACCATCAACAAATGATCTGAGGATGTTAAGTTTTTAGTACTAGATTTTTACTCACTATCGCCGCAAACACGGCTAATTCATACAATAGCCCTGTTCCATTGGAGGTGGTAGTTTACTCATGAGTAGATCTAGTACTACAAATAACACACGTTCTTCTACTAGAGGATATACGAAAATGTAGTTGTTGTAGTAGATTTCCACTCACGAGTAAACTACCACCTCCAATGGGACAGGGCTATTGAATATAATGGCTGCGTTCCTTTAGAAGTGATAAATCTACTCATGAATAGAAATCTAGTACTACCAACTTATAAATCCTATATAGTAGTGGAAAAAATTGTGATCTACTAATAATCCACTCATGAAAGGACATTATCTTTACACATCAGCCCCGTTCCATTGGAGGTGGTAGTTTATTCATGAGTAGATGATCTAGTTCATTTACTACTAGAACTGAACTACTCATGCTCTTCTTTCCGAGTAGATACGATTTGTATTGAATTCGTTGAAAGTGCGTTTAATTGAAAATCGCTTCTAAACTACTAGTAGTAATTTTCCGTCTCCCAAAGAAACAGGGCTATCATCAGTAGATGGTTGTACTAGATTATGATTTCTATATTCTCATGAGAACTTTGCAATCTCCAAATACTAAATAGATTTTGATTGTCATCAACTTACTTCTAAGTAATTTCTTCCTAAAGAAGGAACAATTCTTTTTAACAGGTGAAAATTACCTAAAGAAGTGTAGTATCTGACACTTCTCTTGTTAAAGCAATTTTTAGTTTTAATTTGGGGTACCTACACCGAATTTCATTTACAAATTTGTTTACTTGCATTCCAATGGATTTTACTTTATCGCAAAATTAACCAAAAAACTCAGCAATTGGCTTCAGATTTGTTTGAATTATCTATACCAATTGAAATTGTTTTAACTTTTGAAAACGTGAGCATATTAACAACGCATTTTTTCTTTATTCGCATTTAAAAACAAAACTCTACCAAAAATAACAAAAAAACAGAAAATACAATACAAAGAAATAATCATAGGTACATTCTTTTATTTAGCGGTATAATTAGGGGTTCGATTACATTTTACCGTTTTGTTTTGTTACTTTTTTTTTTGTAAAACAAATCGCTCACCTTGACTTTGAAACCAATTGAAAATAAAGAAAAAATAATAAAACGTGTTTATATTTTAATTTTTTATAGCAACACTTTGCCCCACCTGGAATGTTTTACGATGCACGTAGTGGAGCTTTTCGTAGTTTTCCCGGAGGTGGTAAACCACTTCTATGTGATTATGTAAGTTGGTGTTACTTTTTTTTTTATAAATTATTGTAATAGATTCAATTGATGTATTTATAATCTACTTTATTGTAGAACAAACGTTGTGCCAACAACTATATAGGACCGAAATCTCATCCCGAACAGAAGGAGTATTATTATGTATGTAAGAAAGACGCTGTTGTTTTTGGAAAATGTCCAAGCTTGCATGTAAGTTTAATTAACTTTAATGCATTTTGACAAATAAATTAATATGTTACTTCGATTTTGTAATAGATTTTCGATGATGCACGTAAGAAATGTGTTAAGCAGAGATTTGTAACATTCCCTCCAGCTGATATTGTGCCCGCTTGTACAGAAACAGGTAAGTCAATATGAACTGTCAAATTCTTCGAATTTTCGAAATTTAACTTCGAACATCAGTTTGAAAGTTGATACTGTCACTTTTATCAATTATCTCGCAACGAAATCAATATTCGAAAAAAGTTCGAAAAGTGTAACAATCGAAAAGTAGTGCAACATATTTTTCTTTGTTCTCGTTTAAGGACGGTTTCCTGTACCATCAAATTGTTCACTGTTCTATTTCTGTGATTATGATGGTCATGATTTCCGAAAACAAGTTTTCTGTTGTCCAGGTACCTCAACTTACTCTCCGATGACAAGAAGGTGCTCTTACCGCAATAAATGCATACCGACGCAAGTAAGTGTCATTTTTATTGCGCTGTCACTTTTTCTCCAATGTAATTTGTTTATTTTTTCTCTCATGTAGATATCTGATAAAAGCACATATATTCCATCGGGTTGTGAGGATAAATTCCCACCTTGTTCCAAACCTGGAACATATCGTTCACCTCTAGATTGCTCATTATATTACACATGTAGCAGTAAGATAGATGGCGCTTTCCTTCAAACACGTTTCAAGTGTCCCGAAGGTACCTGTTTTGACACATTGAAGGGCAAATGTCTTCCAGGATCAACATGTAATTACATGTCACCAAGAGATTTGCTTATTCCATCCATGTATTCCAATGAAGATGTGTCTGATGAGATTGATGATTCGTCCGAGTGTGATGATTCAAGCTCAATTGAAGATGATTCATTGCCAGCAGCACCAGCACCAGTGCTATCACCAGCACCAGTGCTATCACCAGCACCAGTGCTATCACCAGCACCAGTGCTATCACCAGCACCAGTGCTATCACCAGCACCAGTAGCAGCTCCAGCACCAGTACTAGCTCCAGCAGTTCCAGCTCTTGCACCAGCACCAATACCAGCTCCAGCTCTAGCACTAGCACCAGCTCCAGAACCAGGTCCGCTACTGCAAGGTAAATTTATCATAAAAACGAATCACATGGACTCTTATTATGAAAATGGTCAAGCAGGCCAAAATAAGGACCATAATTATCAATCATTGTTTTTGTATTTTTATACCATTTCCTAATCATTTCCCCTTCTCATCCCCTATTATAACTATATTTACAAAAACTACTATGAATTTAGATGAAAACATAAGACAAGTTAAGACTGCCTATGTGCATATAAATATGCCAATCAAAATTGGTCAAAAGGTTAAGGCTGCCTTTGAAAATTTCAAGAAAGGTAAGGTTCAAAAGAAAAACTTTTGCAATACACATAGCAAACAACAAGTACAAAATACAACAACAAAAACAATGAAGTGGACATCAAAAACTTTATTACACTCTAATGTCAAAATATTCCATTATGACAATGAAAAACTATCAAAAATCTATTAAACCACCTTTCAATCCCAATCAAACAACATTAACACCTCAACAAGAATTAACAACATCCACACGCATAGAACAACAAATTACTTTCATTGAAAGAAATCAAATTAAACAATTTCTTCTTAAAGTTGCAGGTTCAATATCAGCGGAACTGCCAACAGGACCAGCTTTACCACCAGCACAAACGATATCGCCACCAGCAATTGCTCCACCTTTATCGCTGACCGTACCACCAGCTGCACCTATACCAGCCCCAATTATACCGGATGTCCCTATTCCATCAATCGCCCCACTGCCAGTTCCAATTTCGACTCCTTTACCACCACAAGTAGCATCACTTCCACCAACAATAGCAGCTCCTACAGTAGACCCACTAGTAGATCCATTACCTCCAGTCATACCTTTGCCAACAGTCACACCACCAGTAGCCCCAATTCCAACCGTAATTCCTCCACCAATTCTTCCCACTGCACTTCCCAGCGTACTACCACTATCATCACCCTCATGCGAAGAGTCATGTGAAGATACAGGTTTACCAACACCACCAATTGCGCCACAGCCACAAGTTGCTCCATTACCACCAGTGGCTCCACTTCCACCAGTTGCCCCATTACCACCTGTAGTTCCTCTTCCACCAGTTGCACCTCTTCCACCAGTACTTCCACTACCATCACCATCATGCGAAGAGTCTTGTGAAGATACTGGTTCACCAATAACACCAATTGCTCCACTGCCACCAGTTGCTCCATTACCACCAGTGGCTCCACTTCCACCAGTTGCTCCATTACCACCAGTGGCTCCACTTCCACCAGTGGCTCCTCTTCCACCAGTAGCTCCTATTCCACCAGTTACCCCATTACCACCTGTAGTTAATCTTCCACCAGTTGCACCTCTTCCACCAGTATTTCCACTACCATCACCATCATGCGAAGAGTCTTGTGAAGATACTGGTTCACCAATAACACCAATTGCTCCACTGCCACCAGTTGCTCCATTACCACCAGTGGCTCCACTTCCACCAGTTGCTCCATTACCACCAGTGGCTCCACTTCCACCAGTGGCTCCTCTTCCACCAGCACTTCCACTACCATCACCATCATGCGAAGAGTCTTGTGAAGATACTGGTTCACCAATAACACCAATTGCTCCACTGCCACCAGTTGCTCCATTACCACCAGTGGCTCCACTTCCACCAGTTGCTCCATTACCACCAGTGGCTCCACTTCCACCAGTTGCCCCATTACCACCTGTAGTTCCTCTTCCACCAGTTGCACCTCTTCCACCAGTACTTCCACTACCATCACCATCATGCGAAGAGTCTTGTGAAGATACTGGTTCACCAATAACACCAATTGCTCCACTGCCACCAGTTGCTCCATTACCACCAGTGGCTCCACTTCCACCAGTTGCTCCATTACCACCAGTGGCTCCACTTCCACCAGTGGCTCCTCTTCCACCAGTAGCTCCTATTCCACCAGTTACCCCATTACCACCTGTAGTTAATCTTCCACCAGTTGCACCTCTTCCACCAGTTGCACCTCTTCCACCAGTTGCACCTCTTCCACCAGTACTTCCACTACCATCACCATCATGCGAAGAGTCTTGTGAAGATACTGGTTCACCAATTGCTCCACTGCCACCAGTTTCTCCATTACCACCAGTGGCTCCACTTCCACCAGTGGCTCCTCTTCCACCAGTAGCTCCTATTCCACTAGTTGCCCCATTACCACCTGTAGTTCCAATTCCACCAGTAGCTCCTCTTCCACCAGTACTTCCAATACCATCACCATCATGCGAACAGTCTTGTGAAGATACTGGTTCACCAATACCACCAATTGCTCCACTGCCACCAGTTGCTCCATTACCACCAGTGGCTCCACTGCCACCAGTTGCTCCATTACCACCAGTGGCTCCTCTTCCACCAGTAGCTCCTATTCCACCAGTTGCCCCATTACCACCTGTAGTTAATCTTCCACCACTTGCACCTCTTCCACCAGTACTTACACTACCATCACCATCATGCGAAGAGTCTTGTGAAGATACTGGTTCACCAATAACACCAATTGCTCCACTGCCACCAGTTGCTCCTCTTCCACCAGTAGCTCCTATTCCACCAGTTGCCCCATTACCACCTGTAGTTCCTCTTCCACCAGTTGCTCCTCTTCCACCAGTACTTCCACTACCATCACCATCATGCGAAGAGTCTTGCGAAGATACTGGTTCTTCAATACCACCAATTGCTCCACTGCCACCAGTTGCTCCATTACCAGCAGTGGCTCCACTTCCACCAGTAGCTCCTATTCCACCAGTTGCCCCATTACCACCTGTAGTTCCTCTTCCACCAGTTGCACCTCTTCCACCAGTACTTCCACTACCATCACCATCATGCGAAGAGTCTTGCGAAGATACTGGTTTACCAACACCACCAATTGCGCCATTGCCACCAGTAGCTCCATTACCAATAGTCCTTCCACCACCGGTTCTTCCTCCTACGGACCTCCCAACACCGCCGACACTTCCAGTACCAATAACACCGTTAGCTCCAGCACTTTCAAAACTAGAAGAATCATGTGAGGATGACGAACTACCAATTCCACTGCCCTTACCACCAGTAGCTCCTCTCCCACCTGCATTACCTTTACCACCAGTATCCCCACTTCCACCAGCTCTTCCTCTGCCTCCAGTTGCACCTCTACCACCAGTAGCCCCACTTCCACCAGCACTACCTCTGCCTCCAGTTGCACCTCTACCACCAGTGTCCCCACTTCCACCAGCTCTTCCTCTGCCTCCAGTTGCACCTCTACCAGCAGTAGTCCCACTTCCACCAGCTCTTCCTCTGCCACCAGTTGCACCTCTTCCACCAGTGTCCCCACTCCCACCAGTTGCTCCTCTTCCACCACTAATTCCCACTTCGGATGAATCATGTGAAGATGACGAACTACCAATTCCACTGCCCTTACCACCAGTAGCTCCTCTCCCACCTGCATTACCGTTACCACCAGCATCCCCACTTCCAACAGCTCTTCCTCTGCCTCCAGTTGCACCTCTACCACCAGTGTCCCCACTTCCACCAGCTCTTCCTCTGCCTCCAGTTGCACCTCTTCCACCAGTGTCCCCACTCCCACCAGTTGCTCCTCTTCCATCACTAATTCCCACTTCGGATGAATCATGTGAAGATGACGAACTACCAATTCCACTGCCCTTACCACCAGTAGCTCTTCTCCCACCTGCATTACCGTTACCACCAGCATCCCCACTTCCAACAGCTCTTCCTCTGCCTCCAGTTGCACCTCTACCACCAGTGTCCCCACTTCCACCAGCTCTTCCTCTGCCTCCAGTTGCACCTCTACCACCAGTGTCCCCACTTCCACCAGCTCTTCCTCTGCCACCAGTTGCACCTCTTCCACCAGTAGCCCCACTCCCACCAGTTGCTCCTCTTCCACCACTAATTCCCACTTCGGATGAATCATGTGAAGATGACGAGCTACCAATTCCACTGCCCTTACCACCAGTAGCTCCTCTCCCACCTGCATTACCTTTACCACCAGTATCTCCACTTCCACCAGCGCTACCTTTGCCACCAGTTGCACCTCTACCACCAGTAGCCCCACTTCCACCAGCGCTACCTCTGCCTCCAGTTGCACCTCTACCACCAGTGTCCCCACTTCCACCAGCTCTTCCTCTGCCACCAGTTGCACCTCTTCCACCAGTAGCCCCACTTCCACCAGTTGCTTCTCTTCCACCACTAATTCCTTCTTCAAATGAATCATGTGAGGATGACGAACTAACAATTCCGCTGCCCTTACCACCAGTTGCATCTCTCCCACCTGCATTACCATTACCACCAGTATCCCCACTTCCACCAGCTCTTCCTCTGCCTCCAGTTGCACCTCTACCACCAGTAGCCCCACTTCCACCAGCACTACCTCTGCCTCCAGTTGCACCTCTACCACCAGTGTCCCCACTTCCACCAGCTCTTCCTCTGCCTCCAGTTGCACCTCTACCAGCAGTAGTCCCACTTCCACCAGCTCTTCCTTTGCCACCAGTTGCACCTCTACCACCAGTAGCCCCACTTCCACCAGCTCTTCCTCTTCCACCATCATGCGAAGAGTCTTGCGAAGATACTGGTTCACCAATACCACCAATTGTGCCACTGCCACCAGCAGTTCCATTACCACCAGTGGCTCCACTTCCACCAGTAGCTCCTATTCCACCAGTTGCACCATTACCACCTGTAGTTCCTCTTCCACCAGTACTTCCACTACCATCACCATCATGCGAAGAGTCTTGTGAAGATACTGGTTTACCAACACCACCAATTGCGCCACAGCCACAAGTTGCTCCATTACCACCAGTGGCTCCACTTCCACCAGTTGCCCCATTACCACCTGTAGTTCCTCTTCCACCAGTTGCACCTCTTCCACCAGTACTTCCACTACCATCACCATCATGCGAAGAGTCTTGCGAAGATACTGGTTTACCAACACCACCAATTGCGCCATTGCCACCAGTAGCTCCATTACCAATAGTCCTTCCACCACCGGTTCTTCCTCCTACGGTCCTCCCAACACCACCGACACTTCCAGTACCAATAACACCGTTAGCTCCAGCACTTTCAAAACTAGAAGAATCATGTGAGGATGACGAACTACCAATTCCACTGCCCTTACCAACTGCATTACCTTTACCACCAGTAGCCCCACTTCCACCAGCTCTTCCTCTGCCAATAGTTGCACCTCTACCACCAGTATCTCCACTTCCACCAGCTCTTCCTCTGCCACCAGTTGCACCTCTACCACCAGTTTCCCCACTTCCACCAGCTCTTCCATTGCCACCAGTTGCCCCTCTTCCACCAGTAGCCCCACTTCCACCAGTAGCCCCACTTCCACCAGTGCTACCTCTGCCACCAGTTGCACCGTTACCACCAGTATCCTCACCTCCACCAGCTCTACCTCTGCCACCAGTTGCACCGTTACCACCAGTAGCCCCACTGCCACCAGTTGCTCCTCTTCCACCACTAATTCCAACTTCGGATGAATCATGTGAAAATGACGAGGTACCAATTCCACTGCCCTTCCCACCAGTAGCTCCTCTCCCACCTGCATTACCTTTACCACCAGTATCCCCGCTTCCACCAGCTCTTCCTCTGCCTCCAGTTGCACTACTACTACCAGTAGCCCCACTTCCACCAGCTCTTCCTTTGCCACCAGTTGCACCTCTACCACCAGTAGCCACACTTCCACCAGCTCTTCCTTTGCCACCAGTTGCACCTCTACTGCCAGTATCCCCACTTCCACCAGTTGCTCCTCTTCCACCACTAATTCCTGCTTCAAATGAATCATGTGAGGATGACGAGCTACCAATTCCACTGCCCTTACCACCAGTAGCTCCTCTCCCACCTGCATTACCTTTACCACCAGTATCTCCACTTCCACCAGCTCTTCCTCTGCCACCAGTTGCACCTCTTCCACCAGTAGCCCCACTTCCACCAGTGCTACCTCTGCCACAAGTTGCACCGTTACCACCAGTAGCCCCACTTCCACCAGTTGCTCCTCTTCCACCACTAATTCCAACTTCGGATGAATCATGTGAAGATGACGAGCTAGCAATTCCACTGCCCTTACCACCAATAGCTCCTCTCCCACCTGCATTACCTTTACCACCAGTAGCCCCACTTCCAACAGCTCTTCCTTTGCCACCAGTTGCACCTCTACCTCCAGTGTCCCCACTTCCACCAGTTGCTCCTCTTCCACCACTAATTCCTGCTTCAAATGAATCATGTGAGGATGACGAGCTACCAATTCCACTGCCCTTACCACCAGTAGCTCCTCTCCCACCTGCATTACCTTTACCACCAGTATCCCCACTTCCACCAGCTCTTCCTCTGCCACCAGTTGCACCTCTACCACCAGTAGCACCACTTCCACCAGCTCTTCCTTTGCCACCAGTTGCACCTCTACCACCAGTAGCCCCACTTCCACCAGCCCTTCCTTTGCCACCAGTTGCACCTCTACCACCAGTAGCACCACTTCCACCAGCTCTTCCTTTGCCACCAGTTGCACCTCTACCGCCAGTGTCCCCACTTCCACCAGTTGCTCCTCTTCCACCACTAATTCCTGCTTCAAATGAATCATGTGAGGATGACGAGCTACCAATTCCACTGCCCTTACCACCAGTAGCTCCTCTCCCACCTGCATTACCTTTACCACCAGTATCCCCACTCCCACCAGCTCTTCCTCTGCCACCAGTTGCACCTCTACCACCAGTAGCACCACTTCCACCAGCTCTTCCTTTGCCACCAGTTGCACCTCTACCACCAGTAGCCCCACTTCCACCAGCTCTTCCTCTGCCACCAGTTGCACCGTTACCACCAGTAGCCCCACTTCCACCAGTTGCTCCTCTTCCACCACTAATTCCAACTTCGGATGAATCATGTGAAGATGACGAGCTAGCAATTCCACTGCCCTTACCACCAATAGCTCCTCTCCCACCTGCATTACCTTTACCACCAGTAGCCCCACTTCCACCAGCTCTTCCTTTGCCACCAGTTGCACCTCTACCGCCAGTGTCCCCACTTCCACCAGTTGCTCCTCTTCCACCACTAATTCCTGCTTCAAATGAATCATGTGAGGATGACGAGCTACCAATTCCACTGCCCTTACCACCAGTAGCTCCTCTCCCACCTGCATTACCTTTACCACCAGTATCCCCACTTCCACCAGCTCTTCCTCTGCCACCAGTTGCACCTCTACCACCAGTAGCACCACTTCCACCAGCTATTCCTTTGCCACCAGTTGCACCTCTACCACCAGTAGCCCCACTTCCACCAGCTCTTCCTTTGCCACCAGTTGCACCTCTACCACCAGTAGCACCACTTCCACCAGCTCTTCCTTTGCCACCAGTTGCACCTCTACCACCAGTAGCCCCACTTCCACCAGCTCTTCCTTTGCCACCAGTTGCACCTCTACTGCCAGTATCCCCACTTCCACCAGTTGCTCCTCTTCCACCACTAATTCCTACTTCAAATGAATCATGTGAGGATGACGAGCTACCAATTCCACTGCCCTTACCACCAGTAGCTCCTCTCCCACCTGCATTACCTTTACCACCAGTATCCCCACTTCCACCAGCACTACCTCTGCCACCAGTTGCACCTCTACCACCAGTAGCCCCACTTCCACCAGTTGCTCCTCTTCCACCACTAATTCCTTCTTCAAATGAATCATGTGAGGATGACGAACTACCAATTCCGCTGCCCTTACCACCAGTAGCTCCTCTCCCACCTGCATTACCTTTACCACCAGTATCCCCACTTCCACCAGCTCTTCCTCTGCCACCAGTTGCACCTCTACCACCAATAGCCCCACTTCCACCAGCTCTTCCTTTGCCACCAGTTGCACCTCTACCACCAGTAGCCCCACTTCCACCAGCTCTTCCTTTGCCACCAGTTGCACCTCTACCGCCAGTAGCCCCACTTCCACCAGTACTACCTTTGCCACCAGTTGCACCTCTACCACCAGTAGCCCCACTTCCACCAGCTCTTCCTTTGCCACCAGTTGCACCTCTACTGCCAGTATCCCCACTTCCACCAGTTGCTCCTCTTCCAACACTAATTCCTACTTCAAATGAATCATGTGAGGATGACGAGCTACCAATTCCACTGCCCTTACCACCAGTAGCTCCTCTCCCACCTGCATTACCTTTACCACCAGTATCCCCACTTCCACCAGCACTACCTCTGCCACCAGTTGCACCTCTACCACCAGTAGCCCCACTTCCACCAGTTGCTCCTCTTCCACCACTAATTCCTTCTTCAAATGAATCATGTGAGGATGACGAACTACCAATTCCGCTGCCCTTACCACCAGTAGCTCCTCTCCCACCTGCATTACCTTTACCACCAGTATCCCCACTTCCACCAGCTCTTCCTCTGCCACAAGTTGCACCTCTACCACCAATAGCCCCACTTCCACCAGCTCTTCCTTTGCCACCAGTTGCACCTCTACCACCAGTAGCCCCACTTCCACCAGCTCTTCCTTTGATACCAGTTGCACCTCTACTGCCAGTATCCCCACTTCCACCAGTTGCTCCTCTTCCACCACTAATTCCTTCTTCAAATGAATCATGTGAGGATGACGAACTACCAATTCCGCTGCCCTTACCACCAGTAGCTCCTCTCCCACCTGCATTACCTTTACCACCAGTATCCCCACTTCCACCAGCTCTTCCTCCGCCACCAGTTGCACCTCTACCACCAGTAGCACCACTTCCACCAGCTCTTCCTTTGCCACCAGTTGCACCTCTACCACCAGTAGCCCCACTTCCACCAGCTCTTCCTTTGCCACCAGTTGCACCTCTACTGCCAGTATCCCCACTTCCACCAGTTGCTCCTCTTCCACCACTAATTCCTACTTCAAATGAATCATGTGAGGATGACGAGCTACCAATTCCACTGCCCTTACCACCAGTAGCTCCTCTCCCACCTGCATTACCTTTACCACCAGTATCCCCACTTCCACCAGCACTACCTCTGCCACCAGTTGCACCTCTACCACCAGTAGCCCCACTTCCACCAGTTGCTCCTCTTCCACCACTAATTCCTTCTTCAATAGAATCATGTGAGGATGACGAACTACCCTTACCACCAGTAGCTCCTCTCCCACCTGCATTACCTTTACCACCAGTATCCCCACTTCCACCAGCTCTTCCTCTGCCACCAGTTGCACCTCTACCACCAATAGCTCCACTTCCACCAGCTCTTCCTTTGCCACCAGTTGCACCTCTACCACCAGTAGCCCCACTTCCACCAGCTCTTCCTTTGCCACCAGTTGCGCCTCTACCACCAGTAGCCCCACTTCCAACAGCTCTTCCTCTACCACCAATAGCCCCACTTCCACCAGCTCTTCCTCTGCCACCAGTTGCGCCTCTACCACCAGTAGCCCCACTTCCACCAGCTCTTCCTCTGCCACCAGTTGCGCCTCTACCACCAGTAGCCCCACTTCCACCAGCTCTTCCTCTGCCACCAGTTGCACCTCTTCCACCAGTATCCCCACTTCCACCAGTTGCTCCTCTTCCACCACTAATTCCTTCTTCAAATGAATCATGTGAGGATGACGGACTACCAATTCCGCTGCCCTTACCACCAGTTGCAACTCTCCCACCTGCATTACCTTTACCACCAGTAGCCCCACTTCCACCAGCTCTTCCATTGCTACCAGTTGCACCTCTTCCGCCAGTAGCCCCACTTCCACCAGTTGCTCCTCTTCCACCACTAATCCCAACTTCGGATGAATCATGTGAAGATGACGAGCTACCAATTCCACTGCCCTTACCACCAGTAGCTCCTCTCCCACCTGCATTACCTTTACCACCAGTAGCCCCACTTCCACCAGCTCTTCCTTTGCCACCAGTTGCACCTCTACCACCAGTAGCCCCACTTCCACCAGCTCTTCCATTGCCACCAGTTGCACCTCTTTCGCCAGTAGCCCCACTTCCACCAGTTGCTCCTCTTCCACCACTAATCCCAACTTCGGATGAATCATGTGAGGATGACGAACTACCGATTCCACTGCCCTTACCAACAGTTGCAACTCTCCCACCTGCATTACCTTTACCACCAGTAGCCCCACTTCCACCAGCACTACCTCTGCCACCAGTTGCACCTCTACCACCAGTTGCCCCACTTCCACCAGCTCTTCCTCTGCCACCAGTTGCACCTTTGCCACCGGTATCTCCACTTCCACCAGCACTACCTCTGTCGCCTGCTCCTCTTCCACCATTAACTCCTCTGCCACCTGTAGTTCCATCACCAGCACCACCAGTTGCTCCTTTGTCACTGGTTTCTCCTACTCCTGTTTCTGTTGCTCCTCCTGCAGTGACGCAAAAAAAAACTCCCGACGTGTGTCAAGACCTCTCACTAAACTCCGACATTATTGATCCAAGCTCTGCTCAGGTTGATTCTTCCGACGATATTAAAATACCAAAACTCAAAATAACTGCCTTTGAACCCTTTGATCTTGTTGTCCGATTCTGTACATCAAAATGTGGTTCTGATCATAAACATAATGTCCTCAGTGGTAAGTTCAAAATTTCTCTAATTCATGGTTTTCACAACTTATAATATTTATATTTTTTTTTTTTCAGCAAATAATAAAAATAGGGGCGTTTTCTTAGACTGGATCAAACCAAAGAATTCTAATTCAAGGCTTTCAGTCCGGACTTGATCAGATAGCCCAACTTAGATGTATTTCCCACTAGGTATATTTATATCCCCTTCCATCAGACAGAGTGTGACATTTTCGCGGTCTACTGTGGAACCAATGTATTTTATGTTATTCCTATGATTAAGGTGCATTTTCTGTGCCTATTGTGGTCATTTTATGGGCTACTTGTGATACTATTTTTAATTTTTATTATTTGCCAATTTTTGTACCTAGTTTTAATGATTTTTGTACATTTTCAATTGTAAAACGTATTTATAAGTCTTTTAATTTTATTTAACTTTATTTTCTCGAGACTACAATTTGAATGTCCTAGTCCCATTTTATTTAACCTCAAGCAAAGAGATTACATTAAATTTCTTTGGTTTCTCCCAATACCAATTCCTTAAGTGACAGTTCATATTTGGACCGATATGCTGTCAACTCCCTTAATCCTTTCCTTACTTTAACTACTATTACTCTAAAATTGTATAAAGAATCAATTTGTTTTTACTTCAAAACATTTTTTAAAAACCAGACTTGTTTTTGACATTGATTGAAGTATCTACAATTGGTTTTTTAACGTCTCAAGATTGTTCATTGGTAGTTGCCAAAAAAATTATATATATATTTATCATTTTATATAAGAATACATAAATAAATCAAAATCAAAAATGAAATTTCTAATTTTGTTTTTTTTTTCATTCTTTACCTGCTTAAATCAATCAAGCCATTTTCTATTAAATGCTTTTTTAAAGGCTTTTTTAGAGAAATTTTTGACAGCAAAACAAAATATTAATATATCTGTCAAATTGAAAGTGAGATTCATTCCATCATAATGTCCCATCCTTTCCTTATGCCATTTTCAATTGATAATCCGGTAGAGATATCCGGTGCCGAACGCCAATAAAATAGACAAACTCAGCTTGCAACTGAAAACAGCAGCCGGGGCTAAGCAATTTACATGTTAAATACAACAAAACCTTAGCCACGTAAGTTTAGTTGTTTATTTCTCTGGGCTGGGCTTAAATTTTTGAACAGTTTTAAATCTGTGCTACCAAACACATTTTTTCATAAACTGTTTAGAATTTGTTTACAAACCTGAAAACTGTGGTTTGGTAATAATAAAATGTATTAAACTAGTTTTGCCAGCACACATTTTTGTATCTCTTTGTAAAACATACATGAAAAATACAAGAAAAACTCGAAACATAAATATGACAACTCTAAGTTTTTGTTAGGTGTGTTTTTTATTACCACCGGTCTTAATTAACTTGTTCGTAAATTGTTTAGAATTTGTTTAAAAACATCAAAACGGATGTTTGGAATGACAATTATTATTTTAAATATTTATTTAATAGTTAAACATTTTTTTAAAAAACACACAAGAAACCCCAAAAGCGAAAAATATGACAACTTCATATTTTTTTGTGTCAGCTGATTTCGGAACATTTAGTATGCAGTGCTGCCAATTTTTCTCGCTAAGCCCCGAGTCGTTTTTTTTAACCAGTTAAGCCCGGTGGTAATAAAAACACCCCCCTGTTGTGTCTTGTGTTTTCCGAACATTGAATATGCAGGTTAAGCTCCGATGCGTTTTTTTCCCGAGTAGATACGATTTGTATTGAATTCGTTGAAAGTGCGTTCCATTGAAGATCGCTAGTAAACTACTAGTAGTACTTGTGTTCTTTTTCAATTAAAATAATATTCTCATCATTTCAGAACAACAGAAAAAGCAGTGGAATTTACAAAAAAGGAAAAGAAACAAAATAGGAAAAAATAAATAATATAATATGCAAAACAGAAAAAATCTAAAGAAAATTAAAAAAAAAATAAAATTCAATAAATTTTTTTTTATGCATAAATTCAACATTTTCTACAACACCTTCAACAACTTCTATAAGGCCTTATTATAACATCCTGCGCAAGTAATCCGGTTGGTGCATTAGATAAACCCTCTGCAGGAAGACCTCCGTAAGGCCATTTTAAGCTGTTTGTCACAAGCTATTAGCTTGTTTTGAAGGAAAGTCCTATGTAATTTCGGTAAAATGCGCCAAAATGATTTGCATAAGACCTGTTTTTCTTGTTATGAAAGCCATTGACCCTTATGAAAGCTAAATTGTTACTTCGGAGGGCTACTAAATTCGACTTCATGATAGTACTATAAAAATATATATACAATAGGCCATTGCATTTGCATCCATGTTGGATTCAGAAAATTTTTCTCTTAGCTATATTTTAAGATCATGACCATAAACATTAGTTGCACCGTTCTTGTGTTATAAGCCTTCGAAGGTAGATATTGAATTTTTTTAAAATATAACGTGGAAACTTTTTTATTTTTATTTTTAATTTTTCGAAATAACTTTGGTAATTTTATATATATATATTTGTCCAACATCTTATCAGAATTCATTTAAGACTTTTATCTGAAAAGTGCAGATATCGCAAAAAATGACCATTTTTTGTTTTGAAGTGAAAACTTCTTTAGTATCGTAGTGATTTGAAACAAGATGAAACGAAAACGCGACACGACTTCAACTTGTTATAACTTTTTTGTTTTAATAGATAGATAAATGAAATTTGTACTGTAGATAGGTAATTAAATAAATTATAATTGTACAAAATTTCAATTAATTTCATATTCAAAATTCGGAGATAACGTTAAAAACATGTTCTTTTCCAACACACATTATATCTTTTGATCTAGTGCACATACAAATTTGATTTAACTTTAATACGCATGCTGATAACATAACCTTTTATTTAATATATCACACATAACGGTACGTGCTCTACAAGTTACACAATCTTAAATTGAAATCACCTGTGGAGTTCTGTTGCCGATGATGATCAGATCAGCCACCAGTGAATAAAGTACCGTAGTCTCATTTTGAAATTTCGACATGGTTGGCTTTAAAAAATTCTTACTTTTTTGGTAGGCATGGTAGTAGATACATACATTATTGAAGCGTCATATAAAAGGTGATATAAAATTTGTTATAGATTGTTGGAATAAAAAAGGTAGGTTTTTTCGATTTTATTTGCAAGAAAAATGATTTTTTAAGGTTTCACTTCTAACACGTGTGAATTGCACACATGATTTTTTTTTCTATGAGAGCTTTTTTAAAACCTTATTTTCTCCACTTTTTTTTTTTTTTTTTTGTAAATATTTTTAGATATTTCTGTTTAAAATACCTATAACAAAACAAATAAAATACCTTGGCACTACTGTTTTTATCGAGAGAAAGTAAAATCTGGATAATTATCTGGATTTTTCAAAAATCTATACAGATACATTTTTTGTTGTTTTTAACACGTAAATTGTTTTGTTTTCAAATATCTCGATGTCGTTTTTTTGCACAAAATCTATATAGATAAACAAAAAAGCACACCTAGTATTTAAAAAAAATGTGTTTTCGATTTTATTTGAATTCGATTCTTCGATCTGGTATAATCATATACCTGGGGTCGAATTACGGTATACTTTCGTTAACGTATGGTTGCTATGTGTCCCTATCTTTTTCTACTGATTAAATAGAGACAGCAATAGTCAAAACGTTAACGTATGATCGTAATAATCGTGTGCCGTAATTCGAACCCTGGATTGAAATTTCCATTCGGATTCAATTCGATCTTTAAATCGGACTTATAAACGAGGTATTTATTTTCTAAGAACAACGGATAATAGTCCCGTTCCATTGGAGGTGGTAGTTTACTCATGAGTAGATCTAGTACTAGAATTAACACATGATCTTCTACTCGAGGAGATAGGAATTTGTAGTTGTTGTACTAGATTTCTACTCACGAGTAAACTACGACCGCCAATGGAACAGGGCTAATATCCACAAACAATACAGCGGTTTCCCAATACCACATTTTCAAAAATATGAATTTCAAAACAAACAAACCTTTACATACATCTACGAACACTACAAAAATCTATTACAATCAAAGTTGACATTTCACGGTCTGCCTTCTGTCAACCCAAAAACACAACTTTTCACATAAACAAACGTTTTAAAAAAAATTTAAACTCACAAAAATAATTTAAAACAATCTATAAAAAATGGATCAAAAAATTAAAATGTAAAATTACAATCACAATATTAAATATATTTCTTTTAATTATTTTTAAAATAAATTTCCAGTTTAGTTAGCGGTGATGTTAATGGTAATTTCAAACAACTTTTCACCCGAGTCGAATCGATTAACAAAAAAGCGGGACCATTTGATTTACTTTTATGTTGTGGTGAATTCTTTAGTCCAACTAACAATGATGAATTAATTGCATATAAAAATGGATTTAAAAATAGTAATTTTGTTAATCTAATAAATAAATATATGATAAATACAAAAGAGAGTTTTTTTTTTTATTTGTAGTTCCAGTGCCAACTTATATTCTTGGTCCAAATACAGAAGAAACGGCCAAATTCTATGAAGACATTGAAGAAAATGGTGATATTTGCACCAATTTAACTTTCCTAGGTTAGATTTTGTCTGTTTTTGATGTTCACAGTTAAAAATTGGGTTGGTTTTCCATCTTTTAGGTAAAAGAGGTCTTTATACCCTTTCGTCAGGAGTTAAAATCGCTTATCTGAGTGGTTTTCAAGGTTCAGGAGCCAACACATTCAACAAAGATGATGTCATGGCTGTACGCAATTCCTGTTTAGTCAATAAGACCACTGCAACTGATTATAAAGGGGTTGACATTCTTATTACATCTCAATGGCCTCATGGAATTGCTGGTCAAGAAGTGAGTTTGAATAATTTCCGATAGCATCATAATCTATTGTATTTTCTGTTTGTTTTTGTTTTCCTAAGAATAACACATCAAAACTGATCTCATACCTTTCGAAAGAGATAAAGCCTCGCTACCATTTTTGTGGCATAAATGGAATTTACGAGGAACCAAAACCTTACAGGTAAATTCTTCATTTCCCAATCAAAAAAAATCCCACAACAATTTCCAATTTGATAAAGCTCCTCTCAGTTTCCTCTTACTCTTCCATTCCAAAAACTTTAGCTACATAACACAGGTTACAAATAAATTGAAGGTTTTTTATTTATTCGACAAATTTATGTGATTGTTAAAAAAAAATGTCTTTATGTAAGGCCTCAGTTATAGCTATCAGTAAAATCCATCAGTAAAAATTGAAACATCAGGAATCTGAAATCTTTTACTGATGAGCGTTTATAGCAATCAGTAAATTAACGTCATTAAATTAAATGTTTATTTGACATTCGCGCTTCAAGCAATTTTTTTACTGTTGAGGCCTAAGGTTAGGGCTCAGTTATAGCTATTAGTAAAATCCATCAGTCAAAATTTTGTTTTGCTTTTTTGAATACTTTAATCTTATATTTTGTTAAAAATTTTGATGAAATAAATTGAAAACATATTTCTACTAATTTTTTCAAAAAGAATCAAGAACCATTTTGTGTTAACAGCTGACTGCCAAATGCCAAAAAAAAATCCATTTCGTTTTACTGATGGCGTTCCATTTTATTACTGTTCCGGTGCCATCATTAAAAAAATTACTGATGAAATCAACAGTAAAAAAATTTCTTGAGGCGCGAATGTCAAATAAACATTTAATTTAATGGGCACGTTCAAAGACCTATCGGATAGGCTATCTGGGATACCCGTATCTGGAATATCTCTTTGAACGAAAAGCTATCCAGATAGCTTGCCAAAGCAGCTACAAAAAAATATGTAAATATTGAAGAGAGGAAATTTTTTCTTTTGAGCAAATTCCTTGTTTTTTATTGTTGCATAGTTCTTGTAAAATCGATTTAACTTTAATTCTTGCAAATTTATTTTATTTTCAAGCTGAATAATCGCGAAAATAGTAATCAAAATAAAAAACAGCCAAATATTTATCAGCTGATCACTCGAATGCCTGAGGTATACCAGAAATTCTCGGATACCTTCAGATTATTTTTTGACAGAAAATGGTTCGTTTCTTTGCTAATTTTTAACATTGTTTACAACAACAAAAAGCTATCCGATAGCTTTATGTTAACTGTTTGAACGTGCCCAATGACGTAAATTTACTGATTGCTATAAACGCTCATACGTAAAAGATTTCAGATTCCTGATGTTTCAATTTTTACTGATGGATTTTACTGATAGCTATAACTGAGGCCTTATAGCTATGAGTAAAATCCATCAGTAAAAATTTTGCTTTGCTATTTTGAATATTTTAATCTTATATTTCGTGGAAAATTTTGATGAAATAAATTGAAAACATATTTCCACTAATTTTTTCAAAAAGAATCAAGAACCATTTTGTGTTAACAGCTGACTGCCAAATGCCAAAAAAAAATCCATTTCGTTTTACTGATGGCGTTCCATTTTTTTACTGTTCCGGTGCCATCATTAAAAAAATTACCGATGAGATGAACAGTAAAAAAGGAAAACAAAATTGTTTGAGGCACGAATGTCAAATAAACATTTAATTTAATGACGTAAATTTACTGATTGCTATAAACGCTCATCAGTAAAACATTTCAGATTCCTGATGTTTCAATTTTTACTGATGGATTTTACTGCTAGCTATAACTGAGGCCTTAATGAGATTTTAAGAGGTTTTGAATTTTTCAACGTGGTGCTTACCAGGGTTCGGACTTTACTTCGATCGAAGTAGATTTACTTCGATTTTGGGAAGTTCTGAAAGTTTAATTTTGAAATCTGCTTCCGAAATTTGGGATCTACTTCACTTTTTTTTCAAATTTGCTTCGAAATTTTGAAACTAAAGTCCGAACCCTGGTGCTTACTAAAATTCAGCGTTGGGTTAAGGTTCACTGCAAGATACATATTTATATTCTTTTGTCACTTCTAAAATCTTTCCATTGTACCTCCAATCAGTAAGTTACATCCGGGGTGGCAATTATGGTGTCACCCCAGAATGAAAATCAGTAAAATAAATGAAATTCCACTTATGTATTAAAACCTAGTACATACTTGTAAAACAAGTCGTGAAGTGAATCCATACAATTTTTTTTGGTCACCCGTGAATGTTCCTGTGAACCATCGTCTTGAAAAAAAATTGGAGAGTTTTGCTTCACGGCGTGAAGTAAAATGTACAGAAATCTCTTTTACTCGTGATTCTACTCCCCCTATATATTTTTCGAACAAAATTCATTTGAAAATTGAAAACAAAACAAAATTGTATGAATTCACTTCACGACTTCCTTCACAAGTATGTACTAGACTTACGGGGTAGCAGTTTGGTGGACTGCTCTGGAAAAAGTAACATATCGAGACAAGTTAAGCAAAGTCCAACGTTCAGCCTGCATGTGCATCAGCGGAGCTCTCCGTTCGACACCTTCCGCCGCTCTTGATATATTACTCAATCTTCCACCCATAGATATATTCAGCAAGCAGGTGGCCGCGAGCACTGCTATTCGACTCCAAGCCATCTCTCAATGGACCAATAACTCTATTGGCCACACAAATATTCTGAATTCATTCGGATCAATCCACAGTCACTCCGACTACACCACCCCACAATTGGTTTTCGGCAATAATTATGAAGTCACCATCCCAAATAGATCAGAATGGGACAATGCCGAGTTTCTAAGAGATGATTCAATTCATTTCTATACAGATGGTTCTAAAACCAATGACGGAGTGGGTGGCGGGGTTTACTCCGATAGACTTAATGTTAGTCTCTCCTTCCGTCTCCCTAATCACTGCAGCGTGTTCCAAGCGGAAATAATGGCGATTAAAGAAGTACTGACTTGGCTCAAAGAAAACGTGATATCTACATCGGATATCCGCATCTTCTCTGATAGCCAGGCCGCCCTTAAATCGTTAGCTTCGGTTTCCACAAACTCCGTTACTGCCCGCGACTGTCGATCATCTCTCATGGAGATGTCAGAACAGTTTAACATTCACCTTTTCTGGGTGCCGGGTCACAGAGATATTCTGGGAAACTGTGAAGCAGACGAACTCGCCAGAAATGGAACTCTAATACCAATTTTACCCAATAAGGCAAATATTGGTATACCAATCGCAACGTGCAAACTCATGCTGAAGCAAGAAGCTATAGAGGCAACAAACATACGATGGTCAAACATTATAACTTGCCAAACGACCAAGCAGATCTGGCCTAGGCTAGATCCAAAACGTTCAAAAAATTTGTTGTCTCTAAGCAGATTGCATATCAGCTCTGTAATAGGTGTCTTAACAGGACACTGTCTCATAGGTAGACACGCCATAAGACTTGGCGTAATCTCTAACGACTTCTGTAGAAGTTGCCTTGATGAGGAAGAAGAAGAAACAATCCAACATCTTCTCTGCTCATGTCCTGCCCTTTCCAGTAGACGTAAAAAATACCTGGAAAAATATTTCTTAGAAGATACCAGTGAGCTAATCAATACTGACATCTTCAACCTTCACCGCTTTATTAAAAGCTCCAACTGGTTTAATTAGTGAGGAATTTCCTCACAAAATCATGGTATCACAACGGACCAATAAATGGTCTAAGTGTGTCAGTTGTTTTCCTGACAGCCATTTCTACCTAACCTAACCTAACCCTATGTACTAGACTTAAAATTTTTTACTTGCTCTTTGCCTTAGGCAACTGCTAAACTGCTAAAAAAACTGCCGTTTTTTTTTTAAGGTACATACAGTGGAATCTCGCTAACTTGAACACATACGAAACCAGGCCTGTTCAAGTTATTGGATTGTTCAAGTTACTGGAACATATAAAAAAGTCTTCGTTTTGTATGAATTCAATTTGTCATTATAAATTAATGTAAATGACACACAACACGATTACAAAAGTAGTATCCTATATTGTAGGCTTGTGTAGTTCGCGAACGAACTAGTTCAATAAACTAGTTCATCTTGGTGAACTAGTGAACTTAGTTCACTTACTTAGTTCAATTTAGTTCGCGAATAGCGAAAAAGATTTGTTTCAACAAACCAAACAGCAACCTAAAGCAGCCGTAATATGACATTACAAAATAGCTTGCGCCCACCTTACATTATCATTTTTTTTATATATTTTTTGGGTGAAAGGAAGTCCCATCTGTATAGGGAATTTTCAAATTTGGTCCTTGTCTTATGCGTCGACAGCGCCCTTTTAACCCGACAGACGTTTAAAGAAGGCGTGCAAAAACCAAAGTGCATATGAAATTGCATCCAATTCTTTGTTGAGAGAAATCAGTTCCTCTGCTCTACCTCAAGATTTAGGTGTAAAACAAAAGGTCGCTTGTGCCAGTATCAGCGTTTCTTCTTCAAGCACCCCTTGCTCTTATTTCTGAGCAAGAATAAAAATAAGTAGCATCTTGGTCCTTGCATTGCTATGATTTCTATTTAATGAAAGCAAAACGTACTTCTTCTAGACTTTTGTCAGGAACCAGAAAGCTCAACAAGAGTATATGAACGAAATTAAGAATTTTTATAGAAAATAAAATATGTACATATCTGTTATTTTTAGGTTGTATTTGTTTTATTATGTAGAATGCGTCAATTTTACATAAATTTGGATATAGTTTACAAACTAATTTTGTTTTTAATTCTAAAAAAACCGGAGTAAATTGAACTAAAATGAACTAGTTCATCAGCGTGATTTGAACTAAGTGATCGATCACTCAAATGAACTAAAGTGCCCAACTCTACTATATTGAGGAAATTCAAACTTCTGTTGAAATACAATTTATTTGTTCAACTTAAAGAGCTTCGAATATTTAAAATATTCAACTTATAGAGTCAGCAATAAAAAAGTTCAGCAAAATAGGATGTTCAAGTTATTGGATTGTTCAAGTTATGGTATGTTCAAGTTAGCGAAAGTTTACTGTAATTATAAATAGAACGATCACTTTTTGCAAAAAGTGAAAAATTAAAAATTTTCAAATTCATTTTGTGATAATTTTTCCGAATACAAAATTTTAAATAATGATGCAGAAAGCTTAGTTTTTGTTTCAAAAACAATTTTTGTAGTTTTTTTTTCTAAAAACAAATGGAGATAGAAAGAAATACAAAATTTGTACTTTTGTAAATTTACTACTTTTTTGCTTATACCAATAAGGAACATTTTCAAAAAAAATAATTTTTTGGATGTAAATTCCATATTAATTTTTTTTTTTAAATTCAATACTTTGATAAATGATCAACAAATTTTCTTGAAATTTTGTTTTTTTTTTTATTTTTTTTTTTTTGTATCGATCAATATTTTTTTTTTAAAGGCATACCAAATTTGTTATTTTGAAAATTTGTAACAAAAAACGCTACCAACAATTTTGAAAATATTTTTCTAACAATTTTTGCCATTAAATTGCATATTTGGTTTACGTTATTTTTATGCTTTTACTGAAACATATAACATTAACAGTCGTATTTATAAGATTTTTGTCTACTTATACACTGCATAACTTTTTTTTAAATTGTTGGAAATATGCTTTATTTGATAAAAATAATAATCACATTTTTCGCGGTTAAAACAATCTACTCTTGTGTATAAGTTTGACAGCTATAAGACAACAATAAACAAGGTTTTTGATCACACTTTCCAAATTTGAACAGTTGTATGAAGTTATACAACGTTTATAAATACGTATCAAAAATATATATCATAAAGCCTAGTCACCCCTAAATGGGTGACA
Source organism: Episyrphus balteatus (assembly GCF_945859705.1). Taxonomy (NCBI): domain Eukaryota; kingdom Metazoa; phylum Arthropoda; class Insecta; order Diptera; family Syrphidae; genus Episyrphus; species Episyrphus balteatus. Next base: position 149,945,884 of record NC_079134.1, on the reverse strand, counting down.
CCCAGAGCGGTCCGCCCCCGTCGCTAACCCACTGCTTCCAAATTCAACCCGATTTGCTCGAGAAAAAATCATAATTTGTGACTTATCAGAGTTGATTTCAATTCCCGGTTTATCATCAATATTTCTAAATTTTCTTTCAACTCTGATAAAATGATCAAGTCGTCAGCATATAGCAGTACATTGATTAGTTTTCCAACCGACAGTAACAATGTCATTTATACACAGGGAAAATAGAAGTGCACTAAGCGGACATCCCTGCTTGACACCGGGAATCAGTTCTAAAAAAATCAGAAAAATTTGATCCATCCCCAAACTTTAGCTTCTGTATATATGCACATTAGGGCGTTCGTTATTTAAGAATCAAGTTCCTAAGGGGAATAACTATTTCAAAATAATTTAAAAAAAAAATCCCTAATTTTTGCAGATTTTTATTTTGACGCTACCTACCCAATAGGGTAAATCATTTTTCTACATTAAAAACCGTTTTTAAAAAGGTATAATCCATTTTTCTAAGACCTGTGGTTTAGTCAGGATAAGCGTGTTTTTTTTAATTTTTCGTGCTATTTCATATGCTTGGGTAAACCTAGAAAAATGGTTTATATCTTTTTGACAACGGATCGCCGTTTTGGTTAGTGAAGATCCAAATTACATTCTAAATGTAAATTAAAATCTTTATAGAATTATTCAGCTAAATGAACCCTCTGCTGGTTGTTTGTTTGTTAATACAAATTAAAGTTGCTAGAGGGCAAATCCAAAGAAACAAATGTTAATGTTTATTAAAAAAAATAAATGAATTTTTTACTTACTTAAAATTTACAATTTTTTCCCCCAGAATTCCTGCCGATAGCACAACTCAATTCGAGCTCTGCACCCGCTTCATAGCCTTAGCTAATGTAGGCAATCCAACAAAGCAAAAAGCAGTCTATGCCTTGAGTTTGTGTCCAGTTGAAAAGATGAGAGTCATGGATTTAATCCAAAAAACCACAACCGAGACAGCATGTCCATTTGTGGGCATGAATTTCGATGATTGTAAAGGCAAACAACAAATGGTAAGTTCATTCAAGATTTATGACTTTTTGAGAAGGTTTGATTGAATTTTTTATTTGGCAGGACGACGGGAAACAATACTTCTATGACCTAAATTCAAATTCAAACGATAATCGAAAAAGAGGACGCAAAGGATTTGGATACGATGGTCAAGAAAAACGACAAAAACCGACTTTCGATCAAGGTTGGTTAAAACTTGAGATTTCTATGATTGCAAATAACCACATCATGACTTTGTTTATTTTTAGAAAAATGTTGGTTCTGCTTATCATCGCCTGATGTTGAAAAACATTTGGTCATTTCAGTTGGAGATAGTTTTTACCTTGCTTTAGCCAAGGGTCCCATCAATGATTATCATGTCCTTATTCTCTCAATCACACACATACAATCAGCTGCACTTCTAGCAGACTCAGATTGGGCTGAATTAATTAAATTCAAGGAAGCTATAAGAGAATTCTTCAAAGAACAAGGTCAAACAGTGTGCTTTACAGAACGCAACTATAAATGCTCACATTTGCAAATCAATGCTTTGGGTATTGATGAAGGATATGCGTGGAAAATTAAACATGGTTTTGAAGTGGGTTTTGAGAATTGTATTCAAGTTTGATGGGAAAGTAATGATTACTTGTTTTTTTTTTAGGATAAAGCTGAAGAATATAATATTACATTTGATTCACTTCCTGAAATTAAAGAACCATCAGAATTACCACAACGAGGACCATATTTTGTTGCTGAATTACCCGATAGAACGACGTTGTTGACACAAAATATGAAGCAATTTCCAATACATTTTGCCAGGTAATTTTCAATTGATTTCCAAATTTTGAATAAAACGGTAAATTACAAATTGAAAAAAATGTCAACAAGATTTGAAAGCCGGAATTAAAGCGTTTTAACAGATTAAAGTTATATTTCGGCCATTCCAAAGTAACGGAGAAGACATATTGACCTTGTTTCCAGTTTATCTCGTTGAAGAAGCTATCTTTTTTCTTGAAAGTTGGTAGGTCTTAAGTGCTCATGATAAAGTTGATGTTCTAGAAGTAGCCAAATAATTCACAGATAAAGCGGTAACGGAGAAGACGCGTACAAATCTTCTTCGTTACCGCCATTGTCTGTTAATAATTTAGCTATTTTGAATCAAGGGGCACGGTAGTGCCCAGCCAAGTTCTCTAGCAACTTTGGCACTACACCCTTATTTACAGGAAACAACTCAGGGCATTTTCGACCCCCCTCTAACTTCCACACCAAAGATGCCAGAAATTTCAAACTCGCTACATTTGTTGAGCTGGCCAAACCCAAATTCCTCACAAAATTTCAGCTTCTTAGGATGAGTAGTTTCTGAGATATAGGACTTCAAAAATCGCGAAAACCGTAACTGACTGACTGACTGACTCACTGACAGATCATCAAAATTATGGAGAACTTCCCGCTATCGTAGAAACTTGAAATTTTACATGGTGATAGGACTTATGGTGTATACAAAGGAAAAAATCGAAAATTTGAGATTTTCAATTCAGGGGGCGTGGTACCCGCCCATTTTCGCCGAATTTTCATCAATTATTATAGAGCACTTCTGACTATCGTAGAATCTTGAAATTTGGTAGAATGGTAGAGCTGGTAGTTTATATAAAGGAAAAAATTTAAAATCTGAGAATCTCAGCCAGGGGGCGTGGCAACCGCCCATTTCCGCTGAATTTTCATCAAATATTATAGAGCACTTCTGATTATCGTAGAATCTTGAAATTTGGTAGAATGGTAGAGCTGGTGGTTTATATAAAGGAAAAAATTTTGTATTTGAGAATTTTAGCCAGGGGGCGTGGTAACCGCCCATTTTCACTAAATTTTATCAAATTTTTTAGAGCACTTCTGACTATCGTAGAATCTTGAAACTTGGTAGAATGGTAAAGCTAGTAAGTTATACCAAATAAAAAATTTAAAATTTGAGAACTTTGGATAGGGGGTGAGGCAACCGCCCATTTCTGCTGAATTTTCATCAAATATTATAGAGCATTTCTAACTGTAGTAGAACCTTAAAATTTGGTAGAATGGTAGACCTGGTAGTTTAAACAAAATAAAAAATTTTAAATTTGAGAATTTTAGACAAGGGGCGGGCGTGGTAACCGCCCATTTTCTCTGAGTGTTCATCAATTATAGAGATTTTAAGTTCCACAGCAATACCTTGCAAAAAGTAGTGAAATCACAACAAAAACATTACTGTTAAAAAAAGAGCCAAGTTCTCTTATGTTGAAGTTATGCTGGCACAAAAAGTACTGAAATGTAAAAGTGTACCAAGTTCTAAAGCTTGGCTTTAAATTTGTATAAATAAAATGTTTATTGTTTGCTTGGCAATTTTTCAATTAGCTTTAAAAATCGGCATAATAAGAAAAATTGTCAAGAGAACAATCAACATTTTATTTATACAAATTTAAAGCCAAGCTTTAGAACTTGGTACACTTTTACATTTCAGTACTTTTTGTGCCAGCATAACTTCAACATAAGAGAACTTGGCTCTTTTTTTAACAGTAATGTTTTTGTTGTGATTAGTTTTTCTTGAAACTTCTAGAACTTCAACTTTATTATGAGCACTTAAGACCTACCAAGTTTCAAGAAAAAAGATTGCTTCTTCATCGAGATAAGCTGGATAATAAGCGTGAAAATGTCCTAAAAATGCAAATGGAATGGCCGATTTGTAGATTTTTTTAAGTCAGTAACTTATATTTGAGTTAAGGTACCTACCTACAAAAGAATCAAATATAAAAAAATGCTTCTACTGGAAGTGCCGTATAATCATTTGCTTTGAATTAAAATAGTTTTGCGTTTAATACCATCCGCATCAAATAAGTATTAACGTTTTTCTTATAAAGGTAAATACTATCAAGTTATTTAACGAAATGCAGTTTCGTGCACCTTTTATTCAAACCAACATAGAGCTTTCAATGCGTTAACTGCATAACTAGAATTTCTGAAAATATCTTGTTTGCTGCTCAAGAAAATTATATACGAAAGCGGGCTCTTGAAAAATTCAATTAATATTTTTATAAGTTAATTCGACTTCTGATTGCTCATTTCGTACGTCTGGTTTCCAGAAAAGTTAAAATTTCTTTTATGGATCGAAACAAAATTACTTTGCAGATATGCACATGGTTAACGCAGAAAGGGAACGATGTGCCCTTAATTTAACCTTAAACAAACTATTATTTCTAATTTTTTTCCACCCATTACCATAGCAACAATGACGTAATTGCAGATTGTTCCAAAAATGAATAAGGAATGCAAATTTTCCTGAATGTCCAGGTTTTATATTATGTCAACATTCTGTGTTGTAAGAAATTTTTTTAATGAGAGCATTTTTTGCGGTGTCAACATACCTAGAGCAATGGAACATAAAAAATTGCAATTAAGCTTTTATTCCAATGAAGGTGCGGATCGTATTATGATTATTTTACAGGTGGTATTCCATTCCTTCAAAAGAAATACAATACAAAAATATGGAACGTTACGTAAAGAACGTTACATCAATGAACTACTTGAGAAAATTTTGATACTCGGTATCCAACTGCAATTTACATGAACGTTGAATAAGGCGATAATTAAAATCATTTACGGTATGAGCAAGGATGTTTTGACTCTGAAATCTAACAAGAGGTGTGCAAACAGAAAGAACTCTTGAACTTTTCATATGCAATTAAAAGTACCTCAGTGATCTCAAAATTACACTGTTGTCGTTTTCGATTGAAGTCAAATCCATAATTCACTCATTCGGAAATCCAATAAAAAAGTTTGAATAGCTTCCACTCAATTCTAAAATTTTATATCTGGATTAGTGAATAATCAAATTAAAACTTTTGACTTTTCCACTACAAAATTTTGTTTGTCGTTTAACGGGCGGCCACTCGAAAAGGACGATTGAAGTTTTCAGACTGTAAATTGTTTTTCCACGAAGATTTTAAAAATCAAGTTTTTGAACTACTTAATCCCAACCGACAACAGCAAATAATGTATTTGACTTTTGGACGCATGCTGTCGGCCATAGTGCTTTAGGTTAACCCTGACATTAAATTAGAGCTAGTAATTGAAGGATCTCAAATGTTCAACAAAAATATCGTAAAACAGCTAATGAAAGTATTGGAATAAATGAGCAAATTTATCTCTAAACTTGTGTTTAGTTGGTTGAAATATAGATTAAAGTATCATAGAATTTGTCTTAGAAAAAAATTTTTTATATGTTTCTACCAAACAAAATAGATATAGGTATTAGAGTGACCGCAACTCCCATAGAAAAAAATTTTTGTCGAATTTTTTTCGGGGGAACCCCATAAAATGTTCCGCCTTTGCAGATTTTTAGAAAGCCAAAATTTCAGCTCGATTGGATAAGTCTAAATGGTGCCGACACTCGCTCAAAGTATCAAAAATCTCTGTTTTTTCACTGTTTTTCGAAGAAAATTAGCTCTAGCTCCCAAACAGATGGGGTTATTTTCACTTTTTATATATTAAATGAAAGGTAGTGCTTATTACACATAATTCAGATTCAAAATTTGTTTAGTTTTACAAAAAAAAAAAAATATTGTCATCAATTTAAATTTTCAGTACTTACCTCAAAAAGAGCTGAAGTGCAAACTCGATTTAAAATAAAACTTTCTATGTTATAGATTGATGTTACCTATCTAATTGAAATGCTTCTCGTATTATATATAATAATAAATAATAATTTTATCAATTATAGAAGCACAGAGTAAAATTGACTGAAAAAAAAAAAACAAAACAAAAAGGGCACCCAGTGGGGGTTGAACCTGCTATGCCTGGATTGATAGGCGAGCGCTTTAACATCGGGCTAACTCAATGTTGACAATTGTCGTGACAAACTAAAACAAATCTTAAGATATTCAACGAAGTGTTATGGAATTTTCAGGATTTAAGCTTTTAATAGAAAAAAAATTAAATTTTAGAGAAATAATTTTTCTGTTTATTTACGTTTTTTTTTATAGAAACAAAATAAAATGCAGTTGTAAAATACATATTTGTTGTTTTTTTTATGAAGTTTAAGCTTCACGAGTCGTTTCGTTGGTAGTTCAATAATTTTATTAAGATAAACTCTCGCTTTTTGCTAATTTTCCTTTGTATATAAAATAAATTAACTTAAAATAAAATGTGAGTATTAATTCTGTTGCGTTTTTGTTTTAAGATTAAAAGAAGTTTTAAGAATTGTTAGTGTTTTCCAGATATATTTTGTGTTCGTTGATATGGCATTGGCAGCAAACACCCGAGAAAAAATTTTTCTTGTAGGCTATCCGTCTCATCAAATTACAGGGTGTAAATTACCCTCAAATCGTCAAGTTTTGTCAACACTATTTTTTAATTTGCGAATTGTAAAATTAAATTTAAAGGAATCTGCAAGACTTGTCATTCAAGAGGTACTTATTTTTTGGGAAAAAGCCAGAATTCAAACAAAATATGAAAAAGATGCCATTGTTAAATTAGAAAAACTTTACAATGAGTGGAGAAATCACCAACGAAATAAAAACAAAACGCTTGAAAGCACCAAAAATAAAATAAAATAATTTGCGTTGAAAATGGACGATCTCTTTGATATAGCACATCGAGATGCCTTGACCATTACTGAAAAAAACGCAGAATTGAAGAATTCAGATTTGATATTGGTAAGCTTTAGTATTATTATCATTTTAATTAGATCTTTGCTAATGTTGACTGATTTTAAAAGATACTGAAGATGACGCGGAAACACAGGGGACGGAGGAGGAAGCTCAAGAAGAAGTATATAGCCAGAATTCTGCGGATGGGGATAGAATGGATGTTTCTCTATCTCAGGCAACCTCTGGGCCATCGGGTAGCAGGAAAATGAGATGGAAGCGTAGTTGGATTCAGAACACCAGGAGCCACTCATCATGCTAGGTGGATGGCCAAAGCTATTTATAGCTTAAAAATATTCATGTTTCGAAGCCAGTTTAAAATGAGTAACGAGGAACGTAACGCTCTCGGTGATATCTGCGTTTTCATCGTAAAAATTTACTGCAAGGCTTGGTTTAATGCCCCAAGAGCTTATCTGGCTCCTAAACAAGATCTTGATCTTTTGCGTGATTTCATTGAATACCGCAAGATAGACAAAGACATTTCAGAGAAGGCTCTTGCTAAATTCTCAAACCATTTATGGTATTTGAGTTCAGAGCTGGTAGGTCTGGCGTTCTTTGACCCAACTTTACCAGATGGCGAAAAATCAGAAATGGCCAACATAATTTTAAAAAACAGAGAAACAGAAACCAACAGAATAGTAAATCCAAAGCTACATCCACATGAAATTGAACAATTTGTCACAGCAGGGTTAAAAAATATTGTGAACAAAGAAACATTGAACTTTTTCGGCCGATTGAAAATAGACACAAGTTTTCTCAAAGAACCTCCAAATCTTTGGCCCGAAAACCTCCATTTTAAAGAAGGCTTTAAGAAAGTGAAAACACTTAAAGTCGTAAATGACATGGCAGAAAGAGGAGTCAAGTTAATAACCGATTTTAATAATCTTTTAACTAAAGATGAGGAACAAAAACCATATGTACTTCAGGTAGTCAGTGAGTGCCGAAAATTATATCCTGATGCTTCCAAAACTACTTTAAGTAAGTCACTTGATTAAATTTTTTAGTATTTACTTCAATAATTATGTATAAGAAATTTAACACGATGTTAAGTATTTTGTTTTTTAGAAATCTGTTAAATGTTTCGATTTTTTTTTTAAATAAAACAGTAAAAAAAGTTTCATTTTAAATCGAGTTTGCACTTCAGCTCTTTTTGAGGTAGGTACTGAAAATTTAAATTGATGACAATATTTTTTTTTTTTGTAAAACTAAACAAATTTTGAATCTGAATTATGTGTAATAACACTACCTTTCATTTAATATATAAAAAGTGAAAATAACCCCATCTGTTTGGGAGCTAGAGCTAATTTTCTTCGAAAAACAGTGAAAAAACAGAGATTTTTGATACTTTGAGCGAGTGTCGGCACCATTTAGACTTATCCAATCGAGCTTAAATTTTGGCTATCTAAAAATCTGCAAAGGCGGAACATTTTATGGGGTTCCCCCGACCAAATTTCGAAAATCGATTTCTTGCGGACACTCTAATAGGTATATTAGGCGTGTTTTTTCTAATACTCAGTAGCTACTCATTTTTCATTTTATTCGCAAAACAATAACAAAAAATACACAAGTATTTGTTTGTATTGTTTCTCGAATAAAATAAAAAAAAAGAGTAGCTACTGAGTTGTAGAAAAAAACGCCTATTATTTATTTGTTTATTTTTAACTTATCGGTTCAAATAAAAGAGGTCTGTTTTTCTTTTAAGACTACCTTCCTTATTTGAACAATTATTATAATTTTCCCGTTGTCTTCCTTTTTTTCTTTCAGGGAAGTATTCTGCTCGGAAAATCTATTAAATTGTGATGAAAAAACTGACTGGAAAGATTGCAGTCTTACCAAAGACGAAGAAATCGAACTTGTTAAACAATTTCGTGAGAAATATAAGAAATTTGATTTTACTTTATAAGTGAAAACCAACAATGTAAACGCTTATAAAAATGCAATAAAAAATAGTCAAAATAAAAATAAAAAACCAATTTGTTTTTCTTTTTTGTGTGTAACATTTTACAATGAGAGTATTTTTATTACATAATTTAAACAAAAAAAAATATATATAAAGTAACTTAAATTAAAAAAAAAATATTAAACTACACAATATATTGTATATATAAAAAACTCATGTGTATATAAAGGTTATCTATATATGAATGTTTCATATTAATTTTTTACTAACAATAAAATATCAAAAGGAGATAAATATAAAACTAAAATATATTTTCATCCTTTTCCATTTTTCAAATCACAATTCAATTTAGTTTCGTTTTACTTATTTTTTTGTTCTCTAAATCTTATCTAAGCTCTTTCTTCTTCATTTTTTGTTTTCCAATAAGACAAAAGACAACACTATTACTAACTTTAAGGATAAAAACTGATCTTTTTAAACTTGGGGTTAATAATGACTATGATTAGTATTCGCGCACTTAAATTTATAAGAACCGCGAATTAATTGTACAGCAACACTCTTCGCCTCTGTTTGCTGCCGATTTTTGTGTATATTTTTTTATTTGAAGAGTTTCAGTCTTTAGGTTAGAAGAAGATTCTTATGAATCCCTGTGGTAGATTTTGTTGAGAACTTGTAAGTAGATTTCGTGTGGTACTCCACGTGATGTCTGTTGAATGTGTGTTTTGATCATATTATAAGATTCTTCTTCGTAAGTGGCGTATGTGTTGGGGAGACCTAGCTCCTTATACAGTTGCTTAACTCGAGCAATTTTAGCAGGATCTGAAAAGACAAGATTAAGTTTAGAAAATATTTCAATATTTTCGATTGGTTAACCTACCACTTTGACCATAACATTCAGTCATGATTTTCTTTTGATCATCATTAGCTCGTTGCATGCAAACAACAGCCAACCAGGAGCATTTGTTATCCTGAATGTCTGTTCCAAGTTTGCCAGTTACTTCTGGATTACCAAAGCAATCTAGGAAATCATCTTGAACCTGATAGAAATGACCCATTTCAAGTAGAATTGTCTTGGCTTGTCTAAATGCTTCGGCATCTTTGAAACTAAAAATATAAACAACCATTAGAACAAAACCCAATTTGAATTTTTAAAAAACCTTACCCAGCTAAATGCATTGCCAATGCAAATGGCAAATAGAATGAATAATAAGCAGTCTTATTTGCAACAATCGAATTGTATTTATTCATTGTGAAGCTATTAATATCTTTATTGGCTGTCAGTAGATCCAATGATTGTCCGCAGGTAGTAATAAAAATCACTTCATGGAAGAGATCAAGTAAATCGGCATAGCATTCATTTTGGCGGAAATGATTCTTTAAAACAGTAAAAATGGCATTTTCAATCATGAGGGAATCATTAATGGCTGTCATGCCAACATCATCGAGTTTGTGCCAGCAAACTTGACCACGTCGAGTGGTGCTGCCGTCCATTATGTCATCGGCAATAATGAACATGCTTTGGAGCTATAAAGAAATATGTTCAAAATTAGATAAAATTCAATGATAAAAAAGAAAAAGATTTCTTACCATTTCAACACACCACCCAAGATATTGTGCTTTTTTGATGTTTTCTGGTGTTAATTGATCTTCGCTTACTAACTTCTTGTAGGTTAATACTGTCAAGAGTCCACGATTCTTCTTGCCACGTGGAACATTGTATTGTAATGCCTTGGCAAACCATTTAGCAGCTTGTTTGGCATTGTATTCGTTTGCTTTTTCAGTGAGTTCACGAACAAGATCTTGAAAATAAGAAAAAAAAACGAATATTAATTATAAGGTTCTTTAAAAGTTAGGAATTTATAACGAATTTTATTCTTTTGTAGTACAGGCCTCTTTTTGTCAAAGTACAAAATTTAATTTAAAACAAATAAAAAGATTGACCTAATTCATTTTAAATGCATTTTTATTTTATTTACGAAAACTATACCGAAAGGAAAAAAATAATTCGGATTGATGTTAAAATGCGAACAGTATACACTATACCTTTGAGTAACGGTAGACAAAGGGTTAGCAAATATTGTAACAATTTTGAAAGTTTATATTTCACTGGTCACTGTGGCGTATGTGTAACATTTTTTTAAATAAGTTTTTGTTGGTTAAGAAAATTTTACCTATTAAAAACAACCAGAAGTAACCTTTATTACAATCCCAATTCCTAAAATAGAAATCACACAATTCGTCAGAGCCTCATTTCATACTCTAGAAATGAATTAGTCTCTACAATAATGACGTAAATGTTTTTACTCCAGTTGATTCTATTTCTAATTCTTGCTACTTGCCAAAAAAGCAAAAGCCATAGTTATAAGTTCAAATCTCTTGTAAAATAGGTAAAAACTTAGTTTAACGTATATTAGCTGTTATCACAGAGCACTTAAGTGGTTAGGTTTAAGAGTTAAAAGCGGTGGTGAAAAACCAAATAGCATGCCCATATCGTGGACACAAAGCCAAAACCGCGAATCTGCATTTTTGAACATTTTCATGCGTCATTTAACTATCGGTCCATCTATTCTTAGTGTCTACCCCATATTCGATGTGTTGCCTAGCAGCAGCCTAAACTATCATTTTCCGTTGCATGAGTCTGCATGAGTTCCCTAAACTTTAAAGCCGTTTTTCTCAAAACTACAATTTTGCAGATTAGTGGTTTTGGCTTTGTGCCCACAATATAATTCTATATCAATTCTAATATGTTTTTTAAGAAACTAAAATCGACAAATAAAGGCATCTCACTCCTTTGTTACATCTCAGAGTAAATAATGGTACCTTTTTTTCGCTAAAATGAATCATAAAACAAAATGTCGTCATATTAATTGATTCACATTCAAAATAAACATGAAAAATAAAATTTGAAAACACCATAAGAAACAAACGACCTCGGAAAACAACAAAAAGTTTGGAAAGGGAAAATGTAGCCGCGAAGGATAATGATCTATTCATAAAACAACAAATGGAAGGCCAATATGGTGTAACGGTAACATCAAGTGAGCAGTGCTCACTGGCTGCGCTAAGGAGGAATCTAAAGTCAATCGATTAGAATATGATCCCAAAGTCTAAAAAAAAGTCTAAACTAATTTTAAAAAATTGGATATGAATGCTATTTAGTTTTCCAGCACTGTATAATATTTAAATTCAAAATAATCTCTGCATGCACGCAGAGCCCTTTTGTGGGACGAAAATCAGTTCTTGAATTTCTTTTGATGAATATGTATTTCTTTTTTTTGCTATTTTCGCTAAACTTTTACCTTCTATCTAAATTAAACTTTCCCCAAATTATTATGCTTTGTTTTCAATGAACGTTATTTAATTTAAAACCCTTATTACATTGGTCATCTTAAACTAACTCTTCAGATCAATCACTACAATGTGAAACAATACTTCACATAGAAATTAGTGAGAATTAAGTGTCAGGTCATTTTTCTTGCTAATTTTTTGTTTAATAGGATCAAAATGCAAAACAGTCATTATCATCTATCACAACACGAGTACAAATGTAAGCACTTTTGAAGTCAAATTCATTTGAAAAAAATAGAATTGCTAATGGCGCAATTGTTTATCATAATAAATTATGATTTCAGTCTAACTTGCTTGCAAAATTTGTTGCAGCAGTCAGTATCTTGTCGCGCCACTGCATTTAATCTAAAAATAGCTCCTCTCAATCTATTATAATTGAAATATAAAAAAAAACTCTCTTGTTACGTCAGGGGAACATAAAAAAAGGCAAAACAAACGATTGCATCTAATTTACCCTCAATTTGTTTGCTGTTTTTTTTTTTTGTAAAAAATCAGCGATGCAAGTAATAATTAGTATTTATTTAATAATAAAAAAAAGCATGTTAAATAACTATTTCAAACAAATTAGTGTTGTTATATAAATTTGAAATTAATCTGAGTAGCTAAATATTTTGTTTTCACTCACAATGAGCTTTCTAATAAAACTGATTACTCTACTGGAGGAATGCAATTCAACAAACAAACATTACCAAGTACAAATAACAAAAGATTGTTATTGTTATTGAATCAACTTGCTTTTTTTAATATTTATCAATGAGAATAGAATATTATTATTGTTTGTTTATTGCAAAACAAAATAAAATATTTTGTATTTACCTGGAAAAACTGCCATGAAATCTCGACTTTCATCCTTGGAAACAGTTGCACGAGCTGCTAATGGCACGGAATAATTTAAAGTTGACAAAGTTCTGTAAATAGATGAAAAAGAGAGAAAAAACAACTATTAAAAAAAGAACATTGTTTAAAGTAATATTATGTATTTGTGTCGTTTGTTTGAATTTTAAATAATACCGGCCTACAGATAGTTAAGGAATCTATTTGAAATGTAAATTTAACCAGAAAGATCCAAATGATACCAGTGGAGATTCATTTTGAGCATCATATTGTATTGAGACACACACCCATGGGTCAGAAGAAAGAAAAAAAAAAGAAAATAAAGAATTTCTTTGGAAAGAATTTATAATAAAATATTCATGAAGCTTTCGTAAATAGAAAACTATATATGGAACTTGATTTAAGACCCGTTACGTAGACAATTTTTAGTTGCAAGTTCATTCAGACGCAGATTTTTGTTGTTGGATATTGGAAATACTATTTTAAATTGTTAACGCATTTGGCTGAATGGAAATGTTAGGTTTTCGAATTTTATTTGGATAAATTGTTTGGTAGGAGGTGATCATTTAACATCAATCAAGTAGATTGTAAGGAATATAAAAGCTTTATATAAACTCTTAAATTTTTTCAAACGAAGAAAATGCTCCACATACACCACAGTGACCGATTTAGTTAAAATATTAAGAAAAATAATAAAATTATCTATATCCAATGAAACAAAAAAGACAGTAGATATCTTGCTAACAACTCACCATTTAAATCATAAATAAAAAAATCCAAGTTAATTCAATCATTAAAAAGTAATTTAAAAAGCGTAAGCCTTGTATTAGCACTCATTTAATAAGGAAAAAATGATTTAAGGATGAAATGCATCAAGAATCCGGGTAATACTTTGTTCAGACGTAAATATAAAAATTTGTGGTTTGAATTGAAAAAGGAATTCCGAACTGTGATTGATGGATGTGATTCACAACTTGTGAAGTTTCTGATACATTTTTGATTAGGTACCAATAGATTACAAGTTTATCACTGTCAACTTTTTTTTTTAGATCCATGAATCAATTCAAAGAATCATTTATGTATTTGATTCTTTATCGTCTTTTGAGATGAAACTCTAATTCTTCTGAAGCTGAAAATTTGTTGGCTAATGTTATGTATATTTTCCGAATCTCTCAAATGTGATAATGTTGTTCCTTTGCTTCAAAATGGATCTGCAGGTGATATGTGTAACTACATACCCATATCTCTTCTTCCTATTTTAATCAAAAGTAATAAAAGAAAAAGTAATAGAAGTGAGATGATAAGTTTTTTTTGGCAAAAATCAGCCTTTTCAGCCCTGTAGTGTACAAGTTGGTTTTTAAAATGGAGTCTCAACTGAAGGAGCATTGTTACAGTTTTGAGATCAAATTATGCTTAATCTGGACCAAATAAAACTTACGAGGATTTTATGATATTCAATATTAACAAAATTTAACCAAACTTAATTTTACTTGCTAGAAAGGTCTGTCGAAACCTAGAAGACAGCAAAGATATCTTTGTTTTTCAACCTAAAAAGTCTTCCTGTGCGTCATTTATTTTGTTTCAAAGTTCACAAGTTCTTATTTATGAGAATTAATTCGGAAAGAATTAATTTTTGACTTATATCAAATTATATTTAACGTGGAATCTCTTCAAATCTTTTAATAGTTTCTTTATACCGCATAATTGCATTTCCGAAATGTTATTTTTTTAAAAAGCTTTGCCATGCTACTGGTATGTTCACTAAAGGTAGTAAACTATGGTTATTTGATTTAGATTATTTAATTTTAGAATTTTTATTTCTGGTATTCTGGTCTTAATCTTATATTAAGATTTTACCTTTCTTTTAGGTAATAAATGCCAATCTAAACTGTCCTCTATTTTATTATTTCTGATTAAAAGAATTCAGAAGCCAAATGGCAAGTCATCGGGAATGCCGCAAAACAAATCATTCCAGTTTTAAATTTTTGAATGTTATGTAGCATTTTTGACATATGTAAATGTATACCCAATTAAATTAATTGGTATTCATACTGAGCGTAACTGAACTGATTGACCACACACAGATCTATAAAATTTATCTTAATCAATAAATTATCTTATAAATAGCATATAAATTGAAATCGCAATGAATTTTACCACCATCCTTTATAAGAAAAACTAGTTTCTTTTTATTCTATCAACAACTCAATTCTAAGTCGTAGATTCAAAATACGCGTGGAAACAACTTGTTGCTTTATTAATTATTATTCATGACACGAGTCTCTTTTTAAATGTTTATTTCTTTTGGAATCCATAAGCAAATGTTTGTGTTTATCAAAAGAATGCGTTGAACGAGTAAATATTTTGTGTATGGAAAATCCGAAAAAAAAAGAAAATAATATTTACTAACTTATCAATTAAATTCAATTAAAGTCAAATGCTATTTATAAATTATTCTTTTGTGCCCCTTGTTTAAGTATTTCAGTTCTTAGCTATGTAAGAGCTCTTTCAAGAAAGTGGAAAATGCCGTTTTTGTACGAAGAATTTAATTTCATAGAGATTGGCGATCACAAAGCTTATTTTGTTGAAAACGTGATCAACTGATCAATTTTTTACACATCATTTAATTTTGGAAAAGAACGAACTGTACAGAGCCGTGTCTTTCCATGTATTTTTTTTTTTAAAGCTGTTTTGCGGTACTAAGAGTCCTGGTGAAAAAACTGCCGAGTCGCAACGACTAAGCAGAGATGCACTTTTTCAAGATAATGACCAACTTGAACGTTTTTGTTAACTACTCGGAAGAGGCAGTACCCCTGAACAAAAATTTAATTAGTTGCTGGAGGCTGGGATACGAACCCAGACCTCTGGTGTCATAGTTAATCTTTACTAAGCGTTGCGCAACGGGGTGAAAGTGGAATGGAAATTCATCCTGCTGTTAAATTTGTGTGTAAGAAGTGATTTTCCATCAGAATAAAAATCTTATCATTAATTTAAATTTCCGAAAGTCATTGTGCCTTTTAATCTCACAACAAAATCTTATCCAACCACCTCCTTCGACGAATTCTCAATTTCCTACTTAATTCACTTAGAATCACATATGGTTTCAGTTCAGCTCTATCTCCTCAAAATCCAATTCACGTTCTAAAATGACTCATTTGCATACAATTAAAAGTTCAATAACAATAAGCAACTTCGAATGTGCCGCACGTATGTGATGTGCTTATGCTCTATAAAACAAAAAAAACAATTGAAAACAAATTTTAATCAAAATGCTTTTGTCATACAATTTAGAAGATTTTACGTCATAATCCATACGCATTGTTATTCGAAAAAAAAAAATAATATCAATAAAGAAATATTTAAGTTAGCTTGTTTATTTGAATTTTAACTTCGTTTGTTATACATACATATTTGTTTAGTAAGAATGTTTAAACAAAAAAGGCCAGTTCATGTTTTTGAGGTCATAGAGATTTTTGAGAAATATTTTACTCATTTGGAAGATTTTTATCAACAAATTTGCTACCAAGGTAAATTTCTTGTTAAAGAATTCATATTTGTAAACTATTTTTAGTCATATTCAAAGTAGGGCAAATATAATTGTCCTAAGAAAGAAGAAACATGTACTAAATAAGGCTAATATCTCCTCTTCTAAACAAAATCAACAAAACTGATAACAATAAATGCCACAATAATAGCTTCCTATATAAATAAATCGCGTAACAAAGTAATAACAATTTAATAATAATGCAATTCTCTATGGCTCCTTTATCACGCCACCATAATAAAGTCACACCTGAGAAACAGCCGACTTAACTGGCTCCAGTCCAGACTTGTTGTATTTTTTTGCTTTTTGAAATCGTAATAATTTCTCATTTCGCACTACAGCCCGATCGAAGCCCCACAAACAGATAGTGCCTTTTTACTCCACCACAGTCCACCACATGGAGGCAAATGAACTTTATGTTGTTGAAAGTTTCTATTTATAGAAGTCGCCATGCGTGGAAGCAGGAATGTTCCTGAGACGGCCGGCATGGGGCATGGCTCACGTAGCCACAATGCTGCTTCGATGATCACTTACGTAGCGCATGCACTCCAAGCAAATACACTTCAAGATCAGAATTTGTTTTTGTTTCTGTTTTTTTTTATAAATTTAATTTGGAGTGGAAATTTTTTGGCAAAAAAAGATTGCATTGTAAGAGATTACATTTAGTTTACTTTATTTTTAAAAACATAAACAGAATTAAAAAAAAAAAAACATTGATAAAAATTGATTGAGCTTTTAAAAATAGAATTTTATTTGAAGATAAGAATGCGCGTTTATTTTGGTATATCTTTTTTATAACATTATGATTAAGCACTTGGAAGAGAGATAACAGGAGTAGTTGGTTGTGATTAGAAAATAATAATCAGAACACAAATCTAAATTTATGAGATAATATTAAGTAACTTGATTAAAGACTCGTGGTTGAAACGTGATAGGGAATGAGAATTTATTTATTGCAGAGTTTAAGACATAATTTTATTTTAGACTGTAGAGACTTTTATCAATTATTATTATTTTATCAGCGTAGAAACCGGCTTTTTCTATAAATATTGATTTATTGTGAATATTAACTTTTTTAAAAGTCTGTTTAAAACGTGGGTTTTTTAGTTCTACTGATTACTTTTGATTAATCTTCATAACTAAATACAGTTGTACAACCATTATTATGTTTGAAGTGTAATAATAAAAATAAACAAAAAATTACCCAATAAACCCTTTCAATCAAGTTGACGGGTCTTGACGGGGAAACAGTGCTTAAGCGATATTGTAGAATGGCTACTATCTAGAAATGGTTGAGATCATTGATTTATTAATTTGGATTAGAAAGCTTATTTTCCGTCGGCTAATTTAGTCGCATTAATTATTGCAATGACGAAGCCGACGGAAAATACGATTTTTAATTCAAATTTATTAACTACAAATTGGTCAATAGAAGAGCTTGATAAATTGCAAAATACCAAGAAAGATATGGCCCACAAACTTTAACCGCATCAAGATTTGAACTCAGAAGGGTTATTGCTATAATAGTTGTAAATTTTGTTATAAAAATAGAGATCTGGAAAATTATATCTCGGATAGAAAAAAAATTATCTCTTCTGGCAAATAGAATTTGAGATACCATTATTTACCGGAATTTTTTGAAAAATGATCAAAATTAATTGATTTTTTATGGCAAATTTATGTCGTTTGCGATTGGTTTCACTCAAGGATTCATTCATTCTGAAATCCAATAATATAGTTTGAATCGCTGTCACTCAATTCAGATATTTTATATCTCTGTATTTGTGAATAATCAAATAAAATTGTGAAAAAATTAACGGGATTTTAAGTAAGGTCCAGTTGTACAAATATTTAATCCGTGGTTCAGCAACTTTTATCTTCTGAATTCGATGGTAAAATTGATTTTTAGCACTGGTTCTAGGTCCATATAGGTTGAAATAGCTAAATCCATCCTTGAACCAAAGTTGATCCACTGCTAATCCGAAGAATTTGGCGAGTTAAATTCCTGATCCGAGGCTGAACCACGTTTGTACAACTGGCCTAAGTATATAATGCGTTTATTTGTTTGAAAATAAATTTTTAAAAACTAACTGATTGAGTGATAATTTTGACTTTTGAATATTCATGTATTAGAGCTTCTTGACGGGATTCTGATTTTAAATGGAGAAGAGAATTTCTCGTTCTAGCTGTCATTTTCAAGTCAATTAAACGGTTTCAGAATTAAATCATTAAATTCACATTAGAAGCATATTTTAAATTTATTAAATTTTGATTTTAATCCTTGATACAAATTTAAAACCAAACCTTAGAACTTGCTACACTTAACACTAGCTTTAGTATTCTACCCAGTTTCAAGATGTTACGATAGTGAGAACTTTTCTAATATTTGATTATAAATGAGCGAAAATGAACGAATATTCCGTCAATGGGAACAAATTCTCAATTTAAGAAAATGTTTTCTATCTATAAACTACAAGCTCTATCATTTGGAGTGCCGATTTGCCTCCCATCGGCAACGCACGTGTGAAAGTCTCGTCCCGTCGGAAAAGAGTATTCTCGTTGTGTTTTTAATTATTTTTTACATAGTTCCTGTCATTTTTGTTTTATTCTGTTTACAACAAATAATTATAAAAAAAAAAAAAAAAAAAAGAAACAATAGCCCATTTAAATTAAAAATATAATACATAAAACCCACAAATTAAATCAAAAAAAAAAAATAACCTCGCGGCGTGCATATAAAATAAATTCATAAAAAGTGCAATAACAAACAACAACAACACTCAGTACCTCTCCCGCAATAAGAAAAAAAAAAAAAAAAAAAACAAACAAACAATAGTTCACTGTCCCTAACCAAATATTATAATACCAAACAAAATGCAAATACAATAACAACAACAACCGTAGCATCGCCAAATCACAAAAAAAAAAAGTCTCGCGCCTCTAAATAATAGTCTTCAGTGCATGTGCAAAACGAGTTTTCCTTCTTTTCCTTCCCCCATCATTCTCGCAGTCGAATTAGCTTAATGATTGTGGTATTGTGAGTGGAGCTTCTTCTCATAATGCCGCAATCGTTATCAGTTCGACTCCAGACAGATTATTGTATGTGTTAATAAATAACCAGGGGCGGATCGATACAAATTGTCACTAAGGCATAACACTAGTGACAATTTTGTTTTGTTGAAGCTCAAATTGGAATTTATGTAAGACATTCAATATAGGTAATTGTCGGATAAGGTTTTTTTAAGTTTTAGTATATTTAAATGGTAGGTAATTTCAGGGTCGACTATGCCAACATTCGTGGGCTTAGATCGAATTTTTGTGATGTGTACATTTATACTGTGCAAAACAGGCCAGCTGTTTTGGCACTAGGTGAGACCCAGATAAGTGAAAATTCAGAATGTTCTGAATTCAATCTTAATGGGTATTGCTTGGTGCCATTATTCTTTTCTCACCACGGTCTCGCCATTTATATTCGAAATGATGTTGCCTATCAACTTCAACCACAATACGGTCAGTGCATTAACACTAATTTTAACTTCATGTGGTTCAAATTTACAATTAACAAGCGCATCATCCATACTTGTTTCATTTATCGAAGTCCAAATCTGGATAGTAATTCAACTTCTAATGAATTTGATGCTCTATCCGACTCCATTCAAAGGATTGTTACCCTTCACCCTCGCACTGAAATCGTCATTACGGGCGATTTCAATGTACACAATTCTTCTTGGCTTCGCTTTTCGGGCCAGACAACACCCGAAGGAAGGTATGTTGAGATTTTTGCTGAGTTAAACCACTTAACTCAGCTAGTTAACGAGCCGACTCGAATTTCGGACGTTGCTGGTCGGGCTGAAAATACTCTAGACTTGTTTCTTACCTCTGACCCTGATAAATACACTGTAAGTGTATTATCGCCTCTAGGCTCATCAGATCATTGTGTCATATCTGCGAATTTCTCTTGTCAAAAAAATCCAGTTAAAGAAAAAACTCCTAAGAGAACTGTTTGGCAATATGAGAAAGCCAACTGGGAGGGTCTCAACGCTTTTTTCAAAAACTTTAACTGGTCGCTATGTTTCCTCGATAGTGACGTTGATTCCAGTACAGATATGATCACAAACTTAATTCTCTCCGGAATGAGAAATTTTATCCCGAATAGGGCTAAAACAATCAAACCAAAAGAGAATTCGTGGTTTGATTCGAGCTGTAAAGAGGTTATCAGGGAAAAAGAGGTAATGTTCCGTTATTATAAAGCCAACCCCACTGAGGAAAATCGGATAAGATTTAAACAAGCTAGAAAGGCCAGCAACGCCCATATTCGACGAATCAAATTTTTGCATGAGCAAAAATTAAGACAAAAAATACTACAGTGTCCCACAGGTAGTAAAAATTTTTGGTCATTTGTGAAAAATATTCGAAACTCTACAACATCTTCGGTTCCAACGCTCGTTTACAATGACACTCCTTTTGTTAGTTCTCTTGAGAAAGCCAACCTTCTCGTCAGGCAGTTCGCTGCCAATTCAACGTTAACAGAAAGTGTCATGACTCCCCCTTCACTTGAGCGAGTAAATAGTTTTATGGGACCTATCTTTTTTCGTACTCGTGCAGTGGCAAGAGTTCTTAAAGACCTTGACATACACAAATCCGCTGGCCCGGATAGTATCCCTCCCATAGTTCTGAAGAGGTGTTCTTCTACGCTGGCAAAACCACTGCGTAAGCTTTTCCATCTGTCCTACTCTACAGGTCTCTTTCCGAGTGGATGGAGAACAGCATTTGTCCAGCCTGTCCCTAAAAAAGGCGAATCTTCTTCACCCTCTAACTATCGTCCGATTGCACTTACGTCCCTTCTTTCCAAGGTCATGGAAACGCTGATTAATTTCCAGCTTAAGAAATATCTTGAAGAACGGAAGCTTCTTAATGACCGGCAGTATGGCTTTCGTAGCAATAGATCCACTGGTGATTTGATGGTTTATCTCACCGATCAGTGGAACAAATCTTTACATCGTTTTGGAGAAAGTAAGATTGTTGCGCTTGATATTTCAAAGGCATTTGATAGAGTTTGGCATCAAGCTCTCTTATCGAAAATGCTTGCATTCGGTATTGATGAATCTCTTCTTCGTTGGATTAGAAATTACCTTTCGAACCGTTCAATTCAAGTCGTTTTGGATGGATTCAAGTCTGAAACCCACAATATAAACGCTGGTGTGCCACAGGGCTCCGTTTTGTCTCCGACTCTCTTTCTCATTTTCATTAATGATTTGCTCTCTGAAACTTCTAATCCATTAAATTGTTTCGCAGATGATAGTACCCTCAGCTTTTCATATTCGTTTGAAGATTCACACCCATGTCCTTCGGATGTGGAACTCCAACGGCAAAATATGATAAGCTCATTAAATTCTGATCTCGAATGCATTGTCCAATGGGGAATAAGAAACCGCGTAGAATTTAATGCTTCTAAAACACAATGCTGCTTACTATCATTAAAACGAAACCTTCCCCCTTTGCCACTATCCATGAGTGGTACTTGCATCGAGGAAACTGATCAGCTTTCGATTCTAGGTATGTCCATTACAAACCACCTTTTGTGGAATGAGCACATATTCGATGTAGCCAAAAACTCTGCGAAATGCTTAGGTTTCCTCCGAAGATGTAAGAAATATTTCACCCCTTCTGATCTGGCTATAATCTATAAAGCATATATTCGTCCAAAGCTCGAGTATAATTCCCATATCTGGGCAGGTGCTCCTAAGACCCACTTGAGTTATTTGGATAGAATTCAAAACAGAGCTTTTAAAATGATAGGTGATAGGTCCATTACTGATACAATCCCACCTCTTGAGCACCGCCGGAATGTATCATGCCTGTCCTTATTTTATAGGTACTTTTTTAAAAAATGTTCAAATGAAATAGCTAGCTGCATTCCTCCCCTTAAACAATTCAACCGTAATACTCGTACTTCAAGGAATGCCCATCAGTTTACACTTGAGCCCAACTTCGGACGTACCGTCAAATACAGAGATTCTTTCTTTAGTCGTACTACTAGAATGTGGAATGCATTACCCGCCTCTGTCTTTCCCTCCCATTTTAATGTTCAGAACTTTAAAACCAATGTGCATCGGTATCTCCTTCTACATCCCTTCCTCTTTTCCTAAAGCTCGTACTGTGTATATATACATATTAAGGGTACCCAAAACCCCTTTAGTGCGCGCTCATTATAAAAAAAAAAAAAAAAAAAAATCATTCTACTAAGTTGCAATATTAAATACTAAACGAAAATCAGAAATGCTTCTTTATATTTGATGAAAATTCAGCTAAAATAGGCGTTTACAACGCCCCTGAATGGATAATCTCAAATTTGAGAAGTTAGTTTTTGACTAGCTCAAAAATTTTATAAGAGCTTCTTTGTAGAGTGTTCAATTTTATAGAAGAAAATGATTTGGTTTAAGAGTTACAAAACTCTAAACTCAAAAACACATTTTTGTTCATATTAATCATTATGGGAAATTAAAATTTGCCGTGCGACAGTTCTTAATATTAATATTACGGGCTTTAAATTTCACATGATTTTTTTTTTTTTTTTCATTATTTCCAACAATATTTTCGACTGTCTATTGTACAATACCAGTGAACAATTTTATTTTACAACAGAACATCACAGACTATACGTACAACAAATGAAATGTCATCAAAGTAAGAAAAACTAAACAAAAAAACTTTAAGGCTTAGGGGAAATCCCTGCAACACCTGATACTATTTAGAGTAACCCAAAATATTTATAATCTCATTTCGGGTAAGAGTCGTGATAAAAGGGATCAAAAAAAAGAAGCAATTTTATTTTATATTCTTCACTGCAACATCTTCAATGATTACAGTTTCACAACAATTTCACAACGAAATCAATACAAACCATAAAATCCATCGAAATAACTCATAAATCCCTCTCCTTTAAATTTCAATAAAGAATACAAAAAAACCCTGCTGCATTCTTTAAGACCATAAAAAGGAAAATACAATAAACAGAAACCTACCTGGAACCAAAACAAATTACATACTATGGCGCAGATTGCAGGTAGATTTTTCCAAACAACAACAACAACAAGAGTAGGTACCACTTTGTTATTATTAAAATGAATGTAAACAAAAACAATCCTTGAACTACGACGCACCAGAAAAATAGAATGTATATCTACAGAAAACAACGCCTATTTTTCAACAATTACCGCATTGACTATTGAAATTAATATACAAAAACAGAAAAAGCCGGTCTGTTTCTGTTTATTCATAAAAAAAAAAAAAACAATTTAACCAAGATGTTTATTTACAATAAAACTGGTTTTAAAATTTTTCAAGAGATTTGATTTCAATAATAATAACTTAAAACCAACATCAATACCAGATTGATTGAGCAGAATAAGTGAAAATATCACCATTTTATTCGTTATGGCGGCTTTTGGTTGTAATTTGAAATACCGGCTATAGGTATCAACTTTTCTCTTTAAACGGCAGCACAGTGCGGTATTTTGACATAAAACGTGGTCATAAATCAATTTTCTCAACTTTTCATTCCAGGATTGCCTTTGCCATTCCCATAACAGTAGATAACCGGGCTACTCGTTAGTGAAGTCTATCATTAAATTGGTCACCCCGGTTCGCGACACCATCAGTTACAAATTCCACTAGTTTAAGAAGCACGATTCTTGTTGGGATTTAAAAAAAAAATTAATTTTCTAAGTGTTTTTTTTTTTTTTTTAATTTAACTTAAAAGTAATTTTGGTTAAAAATTTTGCTATTGATATCGACAATCAAGGGAGGTTTAGTATTTTAAGCAAACATTTATTTGTATTATGCTACTTTATTTTTTCATACGGAGGAGTTGAAGTACACACTTAAAAATTTGCACTTTTTCCGTTGTTTTTTAAACATTAATGTTTTCAAATATGTATACTCAATATTTTAATAAATTTCTAAATATCGCGAGATTTTTAATTTGTTTTTTTTTTTTTTTTTTTAATTTAAAAATAAATGGCAGCAGTTTTTTCAAAGATAATACGTGGTAGATTCTATGAAAATCTATCGTTTTAAGATGAATGGGAAATGGAAATGTCCCCAGCAAAAACAATACAGCTACCTACATATGTACAAAGGCATAGGCTACTTTTTGCAAAAAGTTCAAAAGTGAAAATTCTAAAACTCATTTTGTGATAGTTTTTTAAATGGAAAATTTAAAACAATGATGCAGATAGCTTATTTTTTGGTAAAAAAAATTTAGTTTTTTCCAAAAACAAATGGCGTTTGAAAGACATTTTTTTTTAATTTTGTAAATTTTTCACTTTTTGCAAAAAGTAGATGTTGTAGTTAAACCTTTATTTGCATGTTGCATCTACATTTGTTTGCGAACCTTCGTTTTCAAAAATGAATTATGCCAAAAATATGTACCGAAATAAATAAAGAAACTCTCATTTGGATCATGTCATAAGGTTGCATGTATCAACAACTCAGACCATGTTTTGAAAATGTGTTCCTAGTTTCAAAAATATTTTTTTTTTTTAAATAAATACAAAGGCGTAAATTTTAAACAATTAAGTTAAAGGCTAATGCTATTTTAGTTAGTTAAAAAGCTAAATTAAATTTAAAGCTGTCTATGTTTTAACTTATTGTTGCCTAAAATGGCTTAAAGATTTTACTAGAGCGTTTAAAATATGATTTTTAATATGAGTGTTAACAATGATGCTAAACACATTTTTCTCTGTGGCCCGGGGTATTAGTATTAAATAGTCATTGCGGCCATCAAGAAAAAAGGTTGAGTATGGCTGATCTAACGTATGTTATGTTATGTTTTTTATAAAGTTTGTTCTTTTCTCTTGAATAAAATATAGAAGTTAACCTCATAAGTAGGTCCATACTATATTTAAGTATTTTTTAAAACTAAAAACCCAAAATTGGTCATAGAACAATTCCAATACAGGTAAGTTTTTTCCTTAAATAAAAAGTGGACTTAGAACAAAATATGATGGGACTTAGAACAATCGAGAATACTCGGGCTCATTTTCAAAAGGCTACTTCCCTGTTTTTATTGTTCTATGTGCCATTAAATTATATTATCTGCGGAATAAAATTTTTTGACAAAAATGGTTTTCAAATTCGGAAAGAGCACCCTCAAATTAGTAAAACTGCATCATTAATTTATTTTCGATAAAAAGTGATAAAAAAACAAGATAAAGAATAAATTATTAGCTTAGTGAAATGTTATTTATAACACATTGTATACGTGCTTTTTTTATTTGTATTAATATTTTTCTCCCGGATAATCGGAAGGTAAGTAAGAAAACACTCAAGTGTTTTTTACTTAATGAAAAAAATGAAAAATTTTGCTTCCAAATAAACCTTTTAGTCATTTGATGTGCCCAAATATTTTTGGCCAGGTTTTAGACCAAAATACCGCACTGTGCGCAATCAATATCGGGTTTTTGAGGTTTTTTTCCAAAAGCCATATAACTTTTTGATTTCCTTCAGAAAATCTTAAAGACACAATAGCATCTAATGTCTTCATGATGTCGATCGAAATTTTCTTCCATCGGGGTATATCTTTGTACGTATCTAGAAGACCCTTTGTTAATATTCCATATAAAGAAAACCCTTTCAATCTGTTTTGCTATGCAACTGAATAAAAAAAAAACCTAAATCATACATCATTTCGATGGTTTTCTAGGACACATCCAAGATCCAAGTTGACAGGCGCTAAAAAAAACACTTTGTTTTGTTTTTGTGTGTTCCAGACCAAACAACTCAGATCATTGCCCCTTTCTTGGTTAAAAACAAAACAAAGTGGATTCCCTGATACGAACCAAACCAAAATAATGAATCGATATTCTCACATAAACCAAAACCAGACAACTTCCAAAAACCAAAAAAAAAAGAAAAACAAAAAAACAAAGAAGGGACGGGAACAGTAGATTAAAATTATTTTTGTTTTGGTTTCTCCTCTAGCTCCCACCGATTCCAAGGAATCGAGAATATGGAATGGATATAGAATCTTTTAATGCAAAACGAGACGAGCCAGCCCATGCGCCAAGCAATGCCGCGGCCTACGTGACCGCTATCAAGTTTCAAATGGAGGGATTTATATTAAATAAAATTTAAAAAAATATGCATTTTTTTTTTCTTGGCTAGTTTATAATAAATGATATTAAAAAAAGTGGTTAGATTTTGAATTCTTTGAAAACTTACCTCAAAGTTGTCTTCATTTTCTTTTTGTTAACCAAATCACTTGGCAGTCCGCCGATTTTATCAATTTTTGTCATATGTTCAGAGTTTTGTGGATTTTCTGTTGTCGATATGAATTTGGCTCCAGAAACAGCCGCCGAGTTATTGGCAATCAGTGGACGAACCACTTGACCCATTGGCAATTTGCGAATAATTGAAAACATGTTTGAAATAGTTTTTTTTTTTTTTTGATTTATTTATTCACAAAAATTAAAAATAATATATATTCAATTTATACAAAAAAAAAAAACACGGCTACAAAGTTGTTGTCTTTCTTTTTTTTTTTTAAATTCGGATGAAAGTTAGCTCATTTCACAGTTTGACTTGTATTTTACAAATTAATACGAATTTTCACTTTTTTTTCTGTTTATTGTTTTAATATATATATTTTAGTTTTGAAGATTAACAAAATAAAGTTCAACCAAACGATTCGACGGACAAATAGTTTTTGATGGTGGAAATATTGAGGAAGGTGCGCTAAAGAAAGTTGAATCTGGAATTTCTATTTTTTTTAGTTTTTTGTTTTCTCTTGCTGTTGTCAGATGTCACGTAAACAGAGAGAGAGAGAGAGAAATCAGCTGTTTGAGCAGGGATGTTCAAAGAGGATGATGAAAAATGTAATAGATTAGAAAAGTAGGTGATTAATTTAAGGGGGACTACAGACTATTTGTCTAACTCACTCGAGACAAATTTGAGAATCCCTTTATAATCATTTTTTATTCTATTGGAGGTGGTAGCTTACTACTAGTAGATGTTTTGGTTAAGGGGGAAATCCCTCTGGACGACACCTTTTTCAATATTTTTTTATGAAAAACTGAAAGCACTTATTGATATTTGGAAAAAGACAAGATATTACTGACATTATTAAGTATTGAAAAATTTTTTTTTGAAATGAAAAAATAACAAAATGGCGGCTCTGGAGCCTTTCAAAGTTGACGCCTCTAGTTTACGCCGTGCAATGCACAGGTCCAGGAAATCATCTTAAATCAAAAAGATGATATTAGTACGCATTGCATGAACCTAAATTTATTTTTTTTAAATGAAAAATAAAAATTAGAAATCAAAAAAAACGAAAAAAACCATGTTTTTTTTTACAAAGAAGTAGTTAAAAAAAATATTTACTGTACAAATTTTATTCAACTTTTAGATTCATGTTGTGGTCAATAAGTTAAGGAGTAATTTGCTTCAAATTTTAAGTCGAAAGCTTCATTAGTTTTTGAGTTACATTGCACGGCGCGGAAAAAACTAGTTTCGAAAAAAATGCGTTTAAAGTTTTCGTTTTCGTACTTTGGTAGGTTCGGAGCGCATTGATTTCGGCACTATCTAGGCACTTTTGAGGCTTCATTTAAGGCTAAGACCACTGAAAATAGTTTCTTCGGTTGATAAATAAATTTATTACGCAAAAAAAAATTCCAGAGGGATTTCCCCCCTTAATCTACTCATCCCAACAAACAATATCAATTCTATACAGCTTTACAGGAGCTACATTAACACCTGTAAAGCTTTATAGAAGCAAATTTGTTAGTCGGGATGCTCTTCTTCCCGAGTACTTTGTATATAAAATCTATAGTAGGTACTATCATGAAGTGAAATTTTTTAGTTTGTTCGCTACCTGAGTGGTCGCAATAATGGGAGTAAGGAGATGAGATATACATTTCTGTTTGAAATTTGACATAGTTTTTAGTTCGTTCGCTAGCTTACTATTTTGGTGGCGCTGTTTTTTTTTTCATGATAGTACTATAGATTTTATATACAAAGCCCGAGTAGATACGATTTGTATTGAATTCGTTGAAAGTGCGTTCCATTGAAAATCACTAGTAAACTACTAGTAGTACTTTGTCACCTCCCAATGGAACAGGGCTTTTGTTGGTCTTTGGGGAATATTTAATTTAATTAATTCAAGGCTTGGCCACACCGGAATGTATGTGGTAGCGGTAACGATATTTGTATTAAAAAAATTCCACATCTGAATGTTGACGTGTCAGTTTGGAATTTTTTTTTACAAGTTCCGGTACCGTTACAGCATATACCCTCCGGTGTTGTCAGGCCTTTGAAGTTATGCAAGCCTTTGAAGTAAAGGGGAATAGATATAATACCTGAAATCCGTACGTATGAAGGAGAGGCATTGATGAAGACGAACATGTTCGCCTTAGCCATAATCTTCCTATAATCTGTATTTGTGAAGTTGTCTGCATTTTCATCTACTCTCTCTATTCAACATCTGTGGTTCTTAAATACTGTGTCTCCTCTCAATGTAGATCTGGAAATGCAGACGTATATGTAAATCCAGCATTATATTTCTCATACCCTAACAAAACTGCTTAACACAAAACTGTAGACTACCACCTCCAACGGAACCATGGTATAAGAAGAGAAGGTATGATCATTAGAAAAAACTCAGTATCGAGAACTGTCAAATGAAAGAAAAAAAGATGGCTACTTAAGGTTTTGACAGCCCAGCCCATTGAAATTGTTGTTGTAAACAAATTTGTCTTGGAAATTGTTGTTGCTTTTGACTTTGCCAAATGCCAAACGTCAAAACACTATTACCCCATTTTGTAAGATGGCGGCTCTAATGATCATACCTTGTCTTTTTATACCATGCAACGGAACAGGGCTAATAGTAAAAAGCTGAACAGAATGCGCGTGAAATTTGTATGGAATTTGCTCATCGGCAACAGAATTCAGTCACCCAGCGATTCGCTTAAAAGTTTAACTTTTTTCAACTTTCGTCGCGCAATAAGTTTGACGTTTATGTTTTTTTTTCACAAGCTACATTTTTTTTATGGTTTCTTCTTTTCTTGTTTGTATTCTTCTCAAGTGGGTCGGTGCAACTTCTTGTTTAAAAAAAAACGAAAAATACCAACAAAAAAAAAAGAGTTTGTTTATGTATGCATGTAAACGCGATTGAAGTTATATTTCTCATACCCTAACAAAACTGTTTTACAATTATGTTCACCAGATGGTGCTGCTTATTAATCCGTTAAGACATTTCTTTTTTAAAATTGAATTTTCATACTTAAACGCCGCTAAAGAAGTATAACTTAAAAAATAATAATTAATACAGATTTTTTCATAGAAAGAAAAAAAACATTTTGTATATGCTTTTTTTTATATGTAATTTGACAGCCCGCCCAAATAACGATTTCGCTACAATAATAATCCTGAGAAGATTCTCTTCCTGATTAATTTCACACCAGTAAAACTCGTATAAGGCTCGTATAAGAACCAAAAAGGCGACCTTTTTTCACTCCTATTGAACCGCAAAGAATTACAATATAAGACTCCAGTAAATATTGTCATCAATAGCCGAAAGAGGTATTCGCTTCTTCGCTATTCAATACGATATCCGAGAGAGGAGAAAAATAAAAATAAATAAAATTGTTGTGCTTTTGTATTAATTTTTATTTTAATGTAAACTACTGGTACTGGTACTATTAGTTTAAAAGAGAAATACTTTCAATTTTACACCATTTTGAACTGTTTTTATTATTGTATTTTAACTAACAAAATATAATAATAAAAATATACACCGCTAATTGTACTCCAATGCTTTCCACCTTGTAACGAGCATCATTCATATGAATGCGAACTTAACAAAAATGACCTAAAAAGTGAAAAAGTGCGAAATTTACAAAAGTAGATTTTTCTAGCGCTATTTGTTTTTGGAAAAAAACTAAAAACATTGTAGTAGCTTTCTGCATCATTATTTTTAATTTAGTGATCGGAAAAATTGTTACAAAATGAGTTTGAAATTTTTTACTTTTTGTAAAAAGTGGCCCTTGTAGTTATACCTAAATTATTTTAAAGCTTTTTTTAAAGCAAATATCAACTTATTCTTATTTTAATTATTTAATTAAGTGAATAAGTGATCATATTTACATATTTAAATATACATTTATGTAGAATATAACGTAAAACTAGTTAAAACTGCAAAATAAACACATTTTATTATTTTTTATGCGACCTACAATTCTGTCAAATGTAAATTCATAGTCCACAAATACAAAACGCATTCCACAAAGCTACGAACAAATTATTCGCACGAATTTAACCTCACTCTTGATTTAACATCAATTTCTGTGTTACAGCTCGCAGCTCTCTGCGATCACAGTTCACAGATATGAATGAAATGTAAAATTCGGCGACTATTAGCAATTCGGAGACGCAAGTCGCATATCCATATGAATGGCACTTCATTGTAACTAATATTATTTTTCATTATTATCCTTGTTTATGTATATTCTGGTCATTTAAAAATATTGGATCTTCAAATAATTGTGTTACAGCCTCTCTAGATTTCGTGAAATGTTCCCAGTGGCGTTGACTTGAGGTCGAAAGCTTACCTCTCTGATAATCTCTTTTTTTTTTAATATCCATCTTCTTTATACATTTAATAACGAAACTATACATTTTTTATTTTTTAATTCATTTAATTATCATAAGGTACATATATAAACATTTATAGGCTTATTTTACATCTTATTTTTATGATTATAGTTTAAATTAAAATAATTTTTATAAATAAAATATAGTTTAATTATAATAATTTTTAATCCTATATAGACGTTCCACAACTTATCTTTTATTTACAATTCATTCATTGGGCGTCTTATTATTTAGAATATACTCGAGCTATTTAAAACCAATTGGTTTTACTAATGTGACACAATATACATTCAAAAGTTGTCAATTTTTTCTTAATTTTTAATAGTTTTAATCAGCCATAGAGTAAAAAACAGCGTTTTTATTTAGAATTAAAAATTTTTTTTTAAGGGCAAGAATTGTTTTTTTTTTTTTTTTTTTTTGAGTTTTTAAAACCCAAGTTAATATAAAAAGTACATACCTATCTTTAACTTAGTAAAATACAAACAATAAAAATAATAAAATAATATTCCGTTAAAAATATATCACATTGTTAAAGTTTTTTTTTTTTTTTAATAAAAATACATAAATTTTATTATAATTTTTAATTTTTTTTAATGTTTGTCATAACATCCGCTCGATTCTTAAAAAAGTTTGCATTTCTATTAGCATATACAAATTGTTTTACGTTTATGTTTGAAATGGAAAATTCGAATTGAATATAAAATTACAAAAATATATCGAAAGTTTATAGATTTTAAAACAATTTTAGTTAAAAAGTTCTATAGAATTTAAGTCAAATTAAAAAAAAAGTAGCGTTAGATCAAGCACTATCTTAATAAAGGTATTAATGAAACGGTGTAAACTCTGGTAAACGTGGTAAATGTGTCAAAATCCGGTATGGGTTTGACAGTTTATTTACTTCATTTCCCATTTTAGAGGTTTACTTAGAACTTACACCGTTGTAGGAATTATCTTTTGATTGGCTTGTTATTTGACATTACTGAACGACCCAATCAAGGCATCTTAACGTTACACGAAAATAGTAAAGATATTAAAAAAAAAGTCTTTTACAGTAAAACCCACTAAGTGAAAAACCCGCTTCACTCAAAGATGGAATGTGACATTTTGCCTGTTTTCTTAAGCGGGTTTTTACTGTGTATTATGGATATTTGGAAACAGGTGACCTGTACAAATGATAATTCCTAAAGTTCTTCAGCCAATAGTAGAGTAACTAAAGCAAATTATTAGGGAACCCGGCCGAACAGCTCTGATTTTGACGATTTTTTTTTTTCAAACGTAGGTAATTAAAAATACTTAAAGTCTATAGATTAAAAATTGCCGATGTTGCCGTATTGTTTTTTAAAATTAAAATTAAATTTTTTTTGAACAAAACCATTTTTTTTGCTTAAATTTCATAAAACAAATAATAGCAAAACATTCTTTAGGTAATTTAAGGAAAAAAAGTATAAAGGAGTAAGGGACAATCTTCCATCGTTTTAGCGATAAATGCAATTTTCTCACAATCTGACTTCAAACACAAAAAAAAATATTTTGAAAACAACGGCAACACCTACAATATTTTAAAATACATTTTTAAAAAGCCAGAAGCTCATTCTTATCTCTTAAATTTAAATCCACTAAATTTAATGAAGAGTTTTTAAAAAAATGGTACTCAAACTCAGAATTTAAAAAAAAAATGTTTAAGAAAAAATTTTAAATGACTTTTTTTCCAAACTTTTTCTAATAAAATATGAATTTAATTTAAAAAAAATTTTTGGCCATAAATATTATCAGTTGAATTCCGAAGAGGAAAAGGTAATAAATATTACAGTTAAAAAAAAAATTAAATATTACTTTAATTTCAATGGGTTTTTTTTGATAAAAACTGAATTTTTGCTTTGAAATAATTGATTTTCTCAAAGACTTTGGTAAATTAGAACTTTAAATTTTTGCTATTTAACTTTCAACAGTAAGGGTTATTAAATTAATAAAAAATAATTTTATATTTAGAAGTCGAACTTTAAAAAAAAAATAAGTTAAATTTTTTTCCAAAACTTCTATTCAAAAAAGTTCTTCGAAAATGAAATACTTTTTAATTTTTTTCGTAAACCGTAATACATATTGACATTTCTTTTTATAATTTCAAATCATAATAAATGTGGCCAAAAAAATTTGAAAAAAAAATGCATTTTATATTACGAAAAAGTTTTAAAAACCACATGTTAAAATTTTTTCAATAATTATTTTTTTCAAAAATCTGAGTTGAGTTACCATTCTTTCAAAAGCCCTTAATTCAATTAACTTAATTTTAATTTTACAAATATGACTAAGCTTCTAGCTTTTTAAAAATGTACATTTAAATATTGTAGGTGTTGCCGTTGTGTTCAAATATTTTTTTTTGTGTTTGAAGTCAATTAATAAGAAAATTGCATCTATCGCTTGAACGATGAAAGATTGTCCCTCACTCCCATATATTTTTTTTCCTTGAATTTCCAAGACAATCTTTTGGCATCAATTAATTAATGAAATTTAAGAAAAATTTTTGAAAAAAAAAATTTTTTTGTTCACAAAAATCTTCAATTAAATTTAAAAAATCAAAACGGCAACACCGGCAATTTTTAATCTATAGACTTTAAAGTATTTTTAATTACCGACGTTTGAAAAAAAAGATCATCAAAATCTAAGCTGTTCGGCCGGGTTCCCTAATATTGCCAATTTTTGAGATTTAGTTACTCCACTACAATGTATACCTAAATAGCCTGTTTTCACTAGAGTCCAAATGAGATAATTTCGCAAATGAGGTCAGTTCAGATTTCAAATTCAATTTTTTTTCTATAGAATTTGACATTCAATCGAATTTTGCAAGAATCCATTGAATTCGACATTTTCAAACATTCGCAGTCCAAATTGATGTGGTAGTTGAACAAGTGGTTTTTGAACCACCTGACAGTAAAATTTCTTTTTTGATGTCTGCAACAGAGATGTGATCTAGTACATTTAGTACTCAAGTTTTTTTCCACGAATTTTGTCGGTCTCAAAAAAAACAACCGACTTTAAACCATTGAAATATTGAGTTGTAAGCATTTAAAAGTATTTCTGTATAAGCACAACGTCGAACGAGTATCGTGGTGAAAAGTGTGAAGAGAAAAAATTAATGGACATGGGCCACTAAGTTTTTCAACGCTTTGAGGTCAATTATAAAGCAAAAATATTCACCCCTACTACGAGAGTCGTTTGTACTAAAACGACAACAAAACGAATTTCTCTAGGAGCGCCAATTTGTACGTTTGGTACCTCAAGCCGGATATTTTGTTTTATCGATTGAACTACTAAATTAAGCTTCGTGAAAAATTAAAAATAATCCAAAGAACTTTCTCAAGATCTCTAAACAAGTTGTTTTTACTACATTACAATTTTACTAGGAACAGAGTTGTCAGTGATTCACTATTCACATATCCAATTCATGATGAAAAGAGAATAGCCTTCTGAACTTGGTTTTCGGAAGTTAATTCTAGATTCATTTTATTATGAGCAAAAGTTAATTTAATTTAGTTCCAGGAAATTTAACTCTGCAGACCAGATTTTAATATATGTAAAAATTGTGACTACACTGATGTTTCAAAACCTCAGTTTGATAAAGAAAGATGTCTCGTGGATATTCGGTTCAGAGGAAAAAATAGCGTCTAAGACTTTGCTCACATCTCCTATTTTCAAGAACTACAAGAACTGGAACTGCACACTAGTAACTAAGGTCAATTCGATTCATACCTACACAGTACACACGAATCTCTAGCAGGCAACAAATTTCGAGGTTACATCGAAAGATGTGTTCGCAGACTTCACGTGTAAACTCTTAGTTAACCATTCCTTACAAATTTTTAATATTCTATTTTAATGCTATGCTTGGTGTAATTTTTGATCTGAGTCTTATCCCAATTTCAAAAATTGAAATATATAACGTATTCACATTTAATCGTGATACATAGTAATCTGGACCAAAGTAGGTAACTTTTTAAGAAATTCGTTAATTGTGTGTAATAAAACTTTATAAAAGTAAGGAAAGTGGGGGAAAGGCCGCCCTTTTAGTGTTTAACAGTCTTAAAAACCAATAAAAAAACATCTTTTAATTAAAAAAAAATGTTTATTCATTAACTCTAATGTTTTTTGTAGAAAATCTCATCAAAAAAAAATTTCACATTCAATTCATTGAGTTCATATTCTAGAAGCTTTTCTTCCAATGTTTAAAAAATAAAGAAGAAAAATGACAATAAATGTCATATATTCAGTTATGCGTGTAAACCCAAATCGACCCGTGTGAATACAGCATCAAACCACACCAATTTAAATTTGTACCTTTTGTAATTTTGTTAAAATTATATTGCAAATTTTTGATCCATTCGAGGCGGATATATAAAAAAAATATTATGCAGTGATTATAAAAAAACAAGACAGTGATTATGTGAATAAAAATAAAAATATTGGAGTGACAAAAAAAAAAAAATAAATACTTCATTTACGTACAACGATCTGTGTTTAAATCTCCACAGTTGCGTTATCTAAGATTAAAAACCTGAACGCAAAGCTTATGGTTGCACCTTAAATTCCATTCCGTTTTAAATACGTTCCACTATGCCGGAACCAACTAACGACAAACTTCAGTTTCAAACAATGAAACAGCAGAAAATTGTACTAGTTGTATGGAACAAGTTTATTCCAAATTCGTAGTAAATTGTATAAGTGACAAACGGATCAAATAAGCAAGAACTACCAGGTTAAACAGAAATATCCGAAATTCTTGTTTGACTTCGAATGAGCTTCTAAAAAAGCGGAGTGAACAAACCAACGTACAAATTGAAAAGAAATAAATAAAGTGTTGGACACAATAAAATTTATTTATTTCATCATTAATGTTATTAGTAGTTTATCAGAAATCGAGGATATTAATTCCACGTTTTCTATCCAGTCTTCAACAACTCTAGTTGCTAGAGATCGAGCTAGCCTTCAGAAGAGGCTATTTTTAAACGATCTTAAACTCTGGAAAAGTGTTAAATAACAGAAAGAAGAAGAAAGAAACAAAATTATACATAATTTATTAAGTGAGATATTTCATTTTGCTTTTAAATAAAACTTCAAATAAAATAAAGGCTACAACGCCATCAGTGTTTGGTAATGAAATAATACCAATTCCATTTCCAACATAAAAAAAGTAGTAGATCGATATTCGAATAGATCAATTACACTCGAAACTACTACTTTAGTAGCTCAAGTATAAAAATAATCGATACAAAAATGACATAACAATTGTCAAATACCAATCACCTTATGAAATTATCTACATGCTTTTGTACTCTTTGTGAAAAAGTACAGTATATCGTGTTATTTGTTTTAAAGTGTTTTTCAATTAAAATAAAACTTCATATAAAATAAAGGCTACAACGCCAACAGTGTTTGGTAATAATACCAATTCCATTTCCTTCATAAAAAAAAGTAGTAGATCCATATTCGAATAGATCAATATCACTCGAAACTACTACTTTAGTAGCTCAAGTCAGTTAGTCCAATTTACTAACTTTTAAGCATCATTTTCGCAAGATTACCCGATTTATTTCCTCTACCGTTATAAATTTATGTATAGAGTTATCATTACTCATTTTCTATTATTATTCTTAGATCCATATTCGAATAGATCAATATCACTCGAAACTACTACTTTAGTAGCTCAAGTCAGTTAGTCCAATTTACTAACTTTTAAGCATCAGTTTCGCAAGATCACCAGATTTTTTTCCTCTACCTTTATAAATTTATGTATAGAGTTACCATTACTCATTTTCTATTATTATTCTTAGATCCATATTCGAATAGATCAATATCACTCGAAACTACTACTTTAGTAGCTCAAGTCAGTTAGTCCAATTTACTAACTTTTAAGCATCATTTTCGCAAGATCACCCGATTTATTTCCTCTACCTTTATAAATTTATGTATAGAGTTACCATTACTCATTTTCTATTATTATTCTTAGATCCATATTTGAATAGATCAATATCACTCGAAACTACTACTTTAGCAGCTCAAGTCAGTTAGTCCAATTTACTAACTTTTAAGCATCATTTTCGCAAGATCACCCGATTTATTTCCTCTACCTTTATAAATTTATGTATAGAGTTACCATTACTCATTTTCTATTATTATTCTTAGATCCATATTCGAATAGATCAATATCACTCGAAACTACTACTTTAGTAGCTCAAGTCAGTTAGTCCAATTTACTAACTTTTAAGCATCATTTTCGCAAGATCACCCGATTTATTTCCTCTACCTTTATAAATTTATGTATAGAGTTATCATTACTCATTTTCTATTATTATTTTTAAACAGTACGTTTTTGAATAAATCCTTGTATTAAGTAAACTAAGAACTAAGTCTTTTCTTTGAACATTCAATAAAAACCAGCATTAACCTGATGGACAAGTTTAAGCATATTAAAAACTGTCCTTGCTGTTGGGATATGAGGATATACAATACCTGTAAGAAGTCAACATAAAACGGAAAAATTTACCGATTATGTTTAAGTAACGGTCTGTAATTTATAACATTATCGAAACTAATTTTAGAATATAAATCTATTACTTTAGAAACACTTAAGCGTCAAAGTGATAAGATGTTTTTTTTTTTTTTTAATAATTCTGGATAACGGGGTTAAAAAGTGCAAATGCGACGAGAAAATCTGTGCAGTAAAGAATACATTGAAGTTATATCAATTTACTCAACTATTTAGGTATATGCTGGGTTAGATTGGAGGGAAAGAGAGAAACAGTCAAATTTACGACAGTTCTAATGGATATGGATTTCTCACACCAAATGTGTAAAACCTATATTGGAGAGCATACAAGTTAGAATTTTCACGCTTCGGAACAGCTGGAGGCATTCATTTTTCATGAAATAGAATATTAATTTTTTTTTACAAAATGATGATTAGATCAGTTACTTTTAATTATAAACATTTTCTCGTGAATTTTTGGTCCAAAGAAAAGAATCCCACAACCCACTGAGATAACCTCAGCATTCGTAAAAAGCTTCACATTACCTACATCTACCGAAAAAAATTTCCATAACATCTAGTCCTTTTTTTGTTTATATATCATCGTCTTAAGTCTACTGAAAGAAAACTTTACATTTAATCATTTAATTCGATCTCTTTGGTTAAATCATATTAGTGTTTCAATTACAATAAAAAATTGAAATCTTTTCTTCTTTAATTTTATAAGAAAACAATATAAAATGTGTAACTTTTTTTTCTAAAAATTAGGCATCTATTTTTTATTTTTGACATTTTCGAAAAAATTATTGCCTAAAAAAAGGCATTTTTAAAAATTTCCTCCAAATCCATTGAGTCAGGTAACAGGAGGAAGGCTACTTAGACTCTATTAATCGTTTCAAATGTTTTTAAAACGCGTGTTTACATGAGTACTTATACAGTGAATGCACATAAATCTACAAAGTACTTTAACAAATATTTTTATAAAAAAAAAGTTCAAAAGAAATAGCTAGCTGCATTCCTTGCTAGTCCAGACAACAAAAACAACGCAAACTCAGAAATAATTGGCATTGAATAAAAGCTTACAATGAGCTTTTTCGTACTTGCCGCCGTTTGTCTAAGTGGGAAAAAGACAAACAAACAAAATATAACAGTGATTAACCCGAAATAGGTAAAATTTTTGAAAAATTATTTACCAGTGAAGAAAAATGTCTATAATTATTGCCTAAAAAAAGGCATTTTAAAAAATTTCCTCCAAATCCATCGAGTCAGGTAACAGGAGGAAGGCTACTTAGACTCTATTAATCGTTTCAAATGTTTTTAAAACGCGTGTTTACATGAGTACTTATACAGTGCAATGCACATAAATCTACAAAGTACTTTAACAAATATTTTTATAAAAAAAAGTTCAAAAGAAATAGCTAGCTGCATTCCTTGCTAATCCAGACAACAAAAACAACACAAACTCAGAAATAATTGGCATTGAATAAAAGCTTACAATGAGCTTTTTCGTACTTGCCGCCGTTTGTCTAAGTGGGAAAAAAGACAAACAAACAAAATATAATAGTGATTAACCCGAAATAGGTAAAATTTTTGAAAAATTATTTACCAGTGAAGAAAAATGTCTATAATTATTGCCTAAAATTAGGCATTTTAAAAAATTTCCTCCAAATCCATTGAGTCAGGTAACAGGAGGAAGGCTACTTAGACTCTATTAATCGTTTCAAATGTTTTTAAAACGCGTGTTTACATGAGTACTTATACAGTGCAATGCACATAAATGTACAAAGTACTTTAACAAATATTTTTATAAAAAAAAGTTCAAAAGAAATAGCTAGCTGCATTCCTTGCTAGTCCAGACAACAAAAACAACGCAAACTCAGAAATAATTGGCATTGAAAAAAAGCTTACAATGAGCTTTTTCGTACTTGCCGCCGTTTGTCTAAGTAGGAAAAAAGACAAACAAACAAAATATAACAGTGATTAACCAGAAATAGGTAAAATTTTTGAAAAATTATTTACCAGTGAAGAAAAATTTCTATAACAGTATTTCTAAAATGTTACAAAATTGGTTAGAAATAAGCAAAAACAAAAAAAATATAACACTGATAAACCAGAAATACATAAGTATCATTTAATTATATTTCGCATAGTTCAATACCTATAAATATTGTGGGGAGGATAGTATGGTCTAGCATACATCAAGTTATCAGTAGATACCCAGCCCAGAAAAAAACATTTTTTTTCGACCTTTTGAAAAATTATTTACCAGTGAAGAAAAATGTCTATAATTATTGCCTAAAAAAAACCATTTTAAAAAATTTCCTCCAAATCCATTGAGTCAGGTAACAGGAGGAAGGCTACTTAGACTCTATTAATCGTTTCAAATTTTTTTAAAACGCGTGTTTACATGAGTACCAGTGAAGAAAAATGTCTATAACAGTATTTTTAAAGTTTTTCAAAATTGTTTAAAAATAAGCAAACAAAAAGACAAAAAAAAATATAACAGTTATAAGCCAGAAATTGATAAGTATCATTTAATTATATTTCGGAATAATTTTAAGTCTTTGTATTAAAGCTTTGTATGTAGGTGTAAACATCTTTTTTGGCGCGCTATATACATACATTTGAGCGGCCATTTTGAATTTAAATATGAGTTTTTTTTTTTAAACTATGTCAACTTCTAGAATTAAGGTTTATTTTAAAATCTCCAGGCAACATAAAATTAGAAAAAATAAGTTTTGCCCAGCTATTAACTTAGAAAATACAAATATTAAGCAATTAGAATCAGATCTTAGTAATTTATCTAAGTCAGGTGATTTAAAATTTTATTTTAAAAACCATAAGAATGGAAGCTCTATTTAAATAATCCGCAAGTCCACCAGGAGCTGATGGACACGATTATAGAGAGTTGAGAGATTTAGGGCTATTCATACACACTTAAAGAAAACAAAACACTGAACTTGATCCTCAGAGGTTTGACATCCGATTTCAATGAATCGGAAATTCAGAGTTACCTAGAAAGCGTCCTATACCGGGGACAGTAGAAAAGGTCTCGTTCTTTTCAACGGAGAGATCCAGAAGCCTAGGTTTCAACACCAACTTCTTCCTTTTTAAGACTAAATAAGGAAATACTTTCAAATGAGATAATAAAAATAAACTTTGTACTCAATACAAAAATCAGTTGCGAAAGGTCCAGAGGCAATATAGGGGTATTGCAATGCAGATGATCCCAAAGTTTTGGCCAAAAACTGTGGCAAAAATTATAAATGTGTTAAATGCATTCAAAACCATCAAAACCATCGAACTCCTTAAAATTATCCTCGCTCACAAAATCATGGTTAGAGACGCACCTAAAAAACAGACACAAAGTATTTTTAGACAATTATAATTTTCTTTCCAATCCTTTTAATCAAGGCGTTGATATAGCTATGTATAAAAAAAAAACAAAAGTTATACAAATGTGCAACTAACAAATGCAAATTTAAAGTTAACACCTTTAAAGAATTCTGAGTAAGATGGCAATGACGTCACAGCCAGCTGTCAAAAATCCATTGAGCATACCTTGTTTTCTGTTTATCATGCTTTGACATCAGTTGTCAAAAATAGATCAGTTCGATTTTCGTTTTCTGAGTGCACACTAGGAAATTTCAGAACTCAGAACTGTATTCTTTTCTTCTCCGATTTTGTCAATTGTGAACTTTTTTTGGTCATTTGTTAAGAAATTGTAATAAAAGTAACATTAAATGATACCTTTATTTAATAATATTATTCAATAAAATATAAAATAAATATGTATGTATATCTAAATTCTGTTGTAGAGTTCAATTTAACAATGCCACAGTCATTCCTACAACTGATAACACTGGTCAATATGGTTTTGCCACAAGAACCAAAATACATTTTTCTGACGGTTTTGGGGTTCTAAACTCGAATCCAAAGTCAAAAAAGTTTGGATAAAATGGCAAAAAACGTCATTTTGGCTGTTTTCGAGGTTATGTTGTTTAGGTTATGAAATTTGTGACGGTGGAAAGTCACAAAGAAATTTGTGAACTGGTTTCCTTCTTCAAAAACTCTTTAAATCTTTCCGATAGATATCTTTTTTATTAGCCGAGATATCTTATGATTAAATATGTCTTTGGCTCAAAAATAGCACCAACCAAATTTAACTTTTTTTTTTTGCCGCAAGAACCAAAATATACTTTTCTGAAGGTTTTTGGGGTGGGATTTTTTCATAACGGTAATATTTCAAAAACGGATGATTTCGGATTCGAGTTCAGCATTCCAAAAACCTTCAGAAAAGTATAATTGAATTCTTGTGGCAAAAAAAGTTCAATTTTGCTGACCAGTGTAAAATTGTTTTTAACTGAAGAGCAAGTACCTACGTTAAATCTAGTCGCACTTCGCACATATTATTTTATTAAAAAAAGAATAACAATAAAAGTTAAACATTTTTTACATCAGAAAACTTCAAAACTTCCTTAGTGCACATTCAGCGAGAAAAATTCGAACACACCTTGGAATTTGAAGTGGGCTGTCAAAAAACAATTCGTCATTCGACGTATTCTATAGGTCACCCTTTCTGTCCCATCCTTCAACTTCAAAGGATTGATTGACGCAAAGCACGCAATGGATTGAGCCCTTTGCATTTGATATTTTTTCGTTTAATTCTCAGAAATACACACTCAAAAACGTAGCTAGATATTTAGGTACCAAAACTTCAAACGCAACCCCTATCTCATCTCCCAAACAAATACTAAAAGAAATAATGACACATTACTTTATCCCTATTTATTTCCTGTACTTTGCCAAGATTCTGTATAAAATTATTAATGATAAAATCTAAATGATCTACACTTCTTTAAGGTTAGTTAGTTTTTAGTTAGTTTTTAACTTTAAACTTGTAATTTTTACTGAGAACAATTCCCTTCCACAAGTCTCCAACATAAATCGATTAAAAAA
Source organism: Episyrphus balteatus (assembly GCF_945859705.1). Taxonomy (NCBI): domain Eukaryota; kingdom Metazoa; phylum Arthropoda; class Insecta; order Diptera; family Syrphidae; genus Episyrphus; species Episyrphus balteatus. The sequence goes on along the minus strand of NC_079134.1, from coordinate 149,903,435 downwards.
TAAACACCCCAAATCAGTAATATTGTTTTACTTTTTTTTTTGTTAATTGCATTATTTCTTGCGAATCTACCTATCATCATTTTTATTCATATTTTTTTTCTTGGTAATCATTACCGATATCACTGTCAGAGGAAGATACCTGAGTTAAAAATTGTTGCTAAACATTTCTCTATAGGTATCTATCTAACTACCTGCGTCAATTTTCAATTCAAACCACCGCCACTCCTAGCAACGCAAGTACGAAAGGAAAGAGATCTCAACCCAACTGACAACATGAACATTTCTAACGGATACAAAAACAAAAACTAGGCACGGCATATACAACAGCTGAATCTAGTGACGCCCGTCACCGTCATCGACTTTAACCACGTCGCATCGCATACGATGATGATGATGGGTTGGGTGATTTTACATAAGAGTAAAATATATACAAACAAATACTCATCTACATTGCTTATACAGTGTGTCACAGAAGTTAAGATACATTTTTATATGTTTTAAAATTTCTTTAAAGAGTTGAAATGAAAGTAGGAATATATCATATTTAATTTATCATATTTATATAAACCGCTTTCCTTTTGAGATTCTTGACTACTCTTGAGTAGAAATCTAGTACAATAACTAGACATTAGTCCCGTTTCATTGGAGGTGCTAGTTTACTCATGAGTAGATCTAGTACTACAATTAACCCATGATCTTCTCTACTCGAGGAGATAGGAATGTGTAATTGTTGTACTAGATTTCTACTCACGAGTAAACTACTACCTCCAATGGAACAGGGCCGTAATGTTGATTGTAGTACTAGATCTACTTTATCATCTACTCATATGTAAGTATTATAATACGAGGTTAATATGTAAATTTTATGTGTATAAGCCGAGTTCCTATGGAGTTGCTAGAGTAGTCTTGAATAGAAATCTAGTACAATAAGTAAACATTCCTATCTACACGAGCAGAGGACCATGTGTTAATTGTACTACTAAATCTACTATTCATCAACTCAAGAGTGTCTACCACCTCCAAAGGAAAGCAGCTTTTGTTATTTCAAACTAAGTTTTGAAATAAAGTTTTATAAGATAAAGGTACTAGAAACCGGGAGAAAAAATATCATAACTAAAAAAAATTTAAACAAATAATAAAACTTGAAAAAAAAAATAAACTAAAAAAAAAAAGTATGTGTACTTCTGCGACACACTGTATTTGTCACAAACCAGATGGTTTTTTTTTTATTCATTTTGTGGAAGCAACACACACACAAACAGAAATTCAATGCGCATGACGTGTGTATGTATTCTTTTAATGACTGATTCTGCACACTACCATAATAAAGACACAAATATTATCAAGACAACGGACGCGACGAACGACGTGGTTGTAGTTTGCAGTAAATGACTTGGTGACGGCGTCATGTGAAAATTTTCATATTTTTAGTATTGCAGTCGAAACGAACGTAGTTGGTTTAGCGGCAGTTGAAGTTGATTTTATTTTCTAACGTGATCTTTTTTACAATAATTACTTTGCAAAACAATTAAAAAAATGTCCAAAAGAGAACCGGCAGGCAAGTTTACCCTTCATTTAGTTTTATTGAGACAACAAATTAATGTTTTTTTTTATTTATTCCTTTTTTGTTTTAAAAACTTCAGGTCAGTCGACGGAAATGAATTTCGAAGAAGCACTTATCGATGCAATACAACGGCATGAATGTCTGTTTCATAAAGATTCGATATTTTATCGAAAGAAAAATGTCAAACAGAAGGCATGGAACAAAGTGGCATCGGAGACAGGAGCTAGTGGTAATGATTTTGAATATTGTTTTTATAATATTTTGTTTTATTAGTATGAACCAGGGTTGTACAAAATAATTTTTTGAAGGCATTTGTTTTCCATTACAAATTAAAAAAAAATTAATTTTTTTTTATTACAAATAAAAATATTTTGCAATAAAAAAAAATGTTCTGCACTAAATATTTTTTTTTATAAAAAAATTAAATATTTTTTTTATTTTTTTATAACAAATATTTTTTTTTTATAACAAATATTTTTTTATAACAAATATTTTTTTTTTATAACAAATATTTTTTTATAACAAATTTTTTTTGTAAGAAAATATTTTTTTATAAAGAACAATATTTAATGAACACATTTTGCATTGAATTTTTTTTTTCATGCAGAAATTTTTTTATTTCCAGTAAAATTTTTTAAAGCAATATATTTTAATTGCAAAAAAATTTATTTTCAATACTAATATTTTCAGTTGCAATAACATTTTTTTTTATTTGCAATATATATTTTTTTAATGCAAATTTTGTTCAGTACCTATAAATATTTTTTTTTTTAATGCTAATTTTTTTTATTTGCAATAAGTATTTTTTTTTTTATTTCAAATGCATTTTTTTCAATTGATATTTTTTCAACCCTGGTGTGAACTTAGAAAAGCACTTTTCGCAAATCGAATAAGGAGAACCTAGTTTATTATTTTGTTGCTAATTAATTACGTCGGTTTTAATTTTTTTGCTCCGGTAATTTTTTTGTTTTTGAGTATTTCGCTCAGTTTATATGAACGTAGCGAATCCAAAATAAGTTAATATTTTGTTGGTGGATAATAACGTCAAATTTGATTTTGTAATCCGATAATTTTTGCTTCCTGAGTTTTTCGCTAAGTTTATATAAACTAAGCACATTCAAATTAAATTTATATTTTGTAAAAATTTTGGTGCTAATTAAAAAAAGAAAAGTTAAAATTTTTCAAAAAGAGAAAAAAAAAAAGAATACATTTTTCTTACTGTGTTTTTATTTTTGGTAACTCAGTAAAATTTTGCACTGTAGACAAAAACAAATGATTGCTAAGCAAAAATAAAAGTATTCGTAGATATTTAATAACAAATATCACTTAATTTCTATAGAATTAGATGTTTCGCTAGGTTCATATCAACTAAGCGGAACGAGGCAAATTGCAAAAATAATAGAGCAACAAAATAAAAGTTGCCGCAACTAATTAGCAACAAAATATAAATCTAGTTAGAATGCGCTATGTTAATGTAAACTTAGCGAAATATAAAAAAAAAAACAGCAAAAAATATGCACCTAGTTTGGATTCAATTCAGGGGGGTCCTTCGCTAAATTCATATTAACTTAGCGAAAATTTCCATAACTGCCGTAGCAAACAAATAGCAACAAAATAATAAATTACTCCCAATTCGATTTTGCGAAAAGTGTTTCGCTAAGTTAATACTCATTTTTGTTTGAATCTTATATGTACATATGTATTTTTTTTTAACAAAGTTAAAGAATGTCAACATCGTTGGAGATCTCTTCGTGATCGTTTTGTGAGAGAAACCAGAGCGAAAAGCCAATGCAAATGGAGATATATGAACCGACTTGTATTTTTAATGCCACATTTAGATTCACGGTAAATGATATTATTTTTAAAAGTGTTTGAATTGTTTTTATCATTAAATTAAAATTTTCTTTAGAGAAAGAAAAAGAAGTTCTACTGCTATTTGTAAAACTAAGAATGAAGGAGAAGAAGAAGAAGAAGAATCATGCAGTGAAACAGGTGGTTACGCTACCGTTGACTATGAATTAACACCGTCTTATTTAGAAGAATCTATAGATAATTCATTATTGACAGTACCCAAAATCAAAAAACCAAAATTGGAAAACAATATCGATGTTGAACAAGAAAAAATTGCAATCGTTTCTATTCCATCAATGCCGTCGGCGTATGTTTCGACGGAATTTTGCAATACGCCAGAAATGACAGCACCAACAACATCAAAGAAAATTACAACAAAAATTGAACCAAAAAGACGACGAGTAGATTCTCAAGAATATGATGAAAGGTTTGTTTGATTTTTATAATAATTTTTTTTACAAGAAAAAGATAAATTAAATGATATTTATTAGGTCTAGGAATTCATTCGAGTATGTTGAAGAATATGAAGATTTTGAAGAACAACCAAAGAAAACACCAACAAAAAGCAGAAATGAAGATTACTATAAAACTCTGGATAGTTATATGCTTCGACTTCCTCAAGATGTTCAAGATGATCTTAAAATTGAAATACTTAACAGAGTTTACAGCGAAATTAAAAAACAGTAATTTTGTCGAAATTTGAATTCATTTGAATGTTGTAAAAAAAAAAAAATAAATGTTGTTATAAAATGTAAAATTGATTAAATCTTATTTTTTCTGACTTGTTGATGACCAAAATATACTTTTCTGAAGCTTTTAGAGGCGTTGAACTGGAATCCGAAGTCAGAAATATTTTATCAGTCCTAAAAACTGTTTGATACTTTCCGGTTTTTCTATTATTTTCTGTTATTTGTATCTTAAGTTAAAGTAAATAAGTCAAAGACTAACTTTAACTTAGATGTTTCAGAATTTAAGAGACATCGGAAAGGTTTACATTTTTTGGGAAAAGAACAACAGTTCTGATAGACAACGGATATTTCTGACTTATGATTTGAGTTGATCAGCCCTAATGCTTTTAGAAAAGTATATTTTGGTTCTTGTGACAAAAAAAAAACATTTATTTTGCTGACCAGCGTAATCTGCCTTAACACGAGTTCCATTGGTATCGTAGATTACGAATAACGAAAAAACAATTATGTACACAGCCACACACAAAAAAAATGTTCTGACTTGGGGTTGCGACTATGTTATTCAGATTCGAAGTCAATTTTTTCAGGCTTCAAAGATATCCTCAAAAAATGTCAAAACCAAAAGTTCTTATTTGAGGGTGCAAATATGTTAGTCGTATGTTTTTTGGGTCGTTTAAACCGAATCCTTAATCTATTTTGCTGTATCACGTCAGGTTTTTGAGATATTCTCAAAAAATGTCAGATAAGAACTTTTTTTTGGTTTCGACATTTTTTGAGGATATTTTAAGAACCTGACGTGATACAGCAAAATGGACTTCGGATTCGGTTTTAGGGACCCAAAAAACATACGACTAACATATTTGCACCCCCAGATAAGAACTTTTGTTTTTTTTGGTTTTGACATTTTTTTGAGAATATCTCGGAAACCTGACATGAAAGGGCAAAATTGACTTCGAATCTGGATTCAGCGACTTAAACACTACGGGTGCTTTCTGCTTTCATAAATGCATGGTTGCGCAAGTCTGACGAATGCAAAGCTTTCATTAATGCAAATGACAAATGTCAGGTGTTCATAAATGTAATACGCAAATATTTGCAGCGCAAATGTGCAAATGAAAAAATTCCCATGCGCAATGAATTTTAACTGAAGAAAGAAGGAACATGACGTAAAAAATGGTAAAGCTTTCCTTTATTTCTCAGTTCTGTCAAAATTTTGATTGGAAATTCAAAATTCAAGTAAAAATAACAAAAATTAGCCGCGAATTTCTTGAATATAATAAATTTGTAAACATTAAGAGAAATGTAAAAAAAAGTTTTTTTTCTTAAAGGAAGTAATTGGTTTATTTTGGAGAAGAGGCTGAATTAAAACTTTAAACTTTTGAAAAATGACGCAAATCAGAAAAAGTGTTCATAAATTCTAAGTAAAATACATGCGCAAATAGTTTTTCTGACATTAGTACGATCGAAAATGACCGCATGTAAACAAAGCAACCATGCAATTATGAAAGCACCCTATATACATTGGCCGCTTTCTGCAAAACTACGAAAGTTAACATATTTTGTCTCGCTAGAGCAATTGGTTTGTAAAAAAAGAGTATGTAAATTGTTTTTCTCAAAATGCAAGCGTCAACAAATCTTATTTAGTGATGTTTGAGAAGCTGTATACAAAGAAAAATGCCCATATTAAAATTCGAAATTAGAGTTTGAAACATCCATTAAAAATAATTTTCAGATATTTTATTAAAAAAAAATATAAAAACATCCGTTCTCACGTAGTTCTAAAAAATAGCTGTAACCGAAAATTTAATTTTTTTTATTTTTGTTTTTCAGTGTTCCGGCTAGGAAAAGTAATAAAAGCATATCGTCCCGTTTCTGCTTGAACCTCGTAAGTAGATTTTTTTAAAAGATTTAATTTTCTGTTAAACATTGTTCTAAAACTTACAGAAATAATAGTTAAAAAGGTTTAAGTGTAGAAACAACTCAATCAATATGTCTTAAACATAACTTGATTTCCTTTTGTTCAATTCATATTTCTAATTTCAAGAAAAATTTATATTTCTTTTAAGAACTGAACAAAATTTGCTTTGTAGATACGTGGTTCACGCAGAAACGGGACGATATACAGGCTTTTGAATCTTAATAATAATAAGGTTAGGTTAAGTAGTAGTGGTTGTCAGGCAAATTATGCATTCTATTTAAATTCAACAAACCCTTTGAACGTTTCAAGTCTATACAAGGCCATATTTGCTTAGTAGCTAGTCAAGTATTACTCTGAGTCCAACTAAGGTTGGTTTTCTTTAAAGCGTTCTGCTTTAGCATAAGTTTGCATGTAGCGATAGGTATTCCTATATTTTTCCTTTCTGGTTGTAGAGGAGTGATTGTTCCTTGTTTGGCGAGTTCGTCTGCCCTACAATTGCCTGGAATGTCTCTATGTCCCGGCACCCATACGAGGTGAATGTAAACTGATCAGACATCTCCCTTAGAGATGTGTGGCAGTCGAGGACCGTGATTGAATTTGTAGTGACAGAGGCAAAAGATTTAATAGCTGCTTGGCTGTCCGAGAAGATCCGAATATCCGTATTGGATATTACGTTTTCACTGAGCCAAGAGAGAACCTCCTTTATCGCCAGAATTTCTGCTTGGAATACGCTACATTGGTCTGGTTGGTGGAAGAAAAGACTGAGATTCAGTTTTTTCGAGAATATTCCACTTCCTACACCTTCGTTGGTTTTTGAACCATCAGTATAGAAGTGTAAAGAGTAAATGTCTAAAATGCTACGGTCCTCCCATACAGTTCTAAAGAGAAATTATTATAATAACTCAAGTGATGTTCGAGTTTAAGTTTATCGCTTTGTCCAGTGCGGTCCACCAAACTACCATCCCGTAATGGTAAAGCTCAAAACATTTTTTTTTTCGTGGTCGGTACACCGAAAAACAAAACAAATATATTTAAAAATTTTTGTTGTTAGCTATTTCTAAGAACTATGTACGTGAAAACGGATATTTTTAAATTTTTTCTAATGAAATATCTGAAAACGAAAATAATGGAGCTTTCACATTCTATTTTCTAATTTTCTATTCGAAAATTTTTTTGACGCTTGCACTTTTTCTACTAGTGTATGTTCAAAACTACCATTTGAAAACAAATGGAAAGATATTATAGTTTTGAGAATGTTGGAGGAAAAAAAAAATAACTTGAATAATTCATTTGTAAAAGTGCCACTGCTGTCTTAACGGGACAAATACCCACTCTCTCACAGTATTGTTTTCTTGTTTTAATCCAACCTACATGCTTTAGCTTTTTGTTACATCTCATACGAATCACCCGTAACCCGTATAAAGTAACTATAAACATTATGTTAAGAAGTTTGAAGCTTGCAGACGACTTTGTTCTCGGTAAAATTTACACTTTAAAGAATATCAGCCTATAATAATTATTAGAATTATTCTAGATCAGTTTTCACTCCGGTAGAAAAATCTAAAATTGTTAATTTTATGAATTAGTAAAATTGTTTATTAATCTGGATCGTTTTGAAGTAATGGTTCTCTAAATGCCAAAGTTCAATTTAAAAAAAAAAAAAATGTTTTCCAAAATTTTGTATTTTCAAATTATGTTAATCCGGATTTCTTTAAACCTGTGTCGTACTGAATTTTGATAGGGAATTGCCTAATTTTCGTCCCCGCGTGTACAGAGACAAGTTTGGTATCAAATGAAAGGTAAAATTGAGCTTGTCATGTATGTGAAATATTTTCAAAATCATTCATGCCAAAGTTGAGATATTTAAGTTTGAAGTTGCTGACGTCAAAACCAAGATTTACGCTGATAAGTCTGACCTCAAAAATCGTCCTCCTTGCTTTGAATTGTTCCATTTTTGAAGCTTGTACCAGGAATTTTTAGGCTTTGTTCTCTTCTATATCAAAATTCACCTTTTCGAGTTTTTCCTAAAAGGTTCGTCTTCACTTACTAGAAGTTTCAATATAAATTGAATACTAATATGAAAATAAATGAAAAAATTAAATTCAAGGGAAAACCTAGAGCGAAACTTTTTCACATAATATAAAACATTTGGTTAAGGAACATTTTTATAACAGGATTTTTAGGCATATATTTAATTGCGGGCTTTGAGCGCGGGGACCGAATCAAGAAATTTCTTAACGAAAAAAACCTAATACACCAAAAACCACTCGGATTTTTCGGTGTATGAATATGGTAGGAGTGCCACAATTTTTTTTTTGTATTTCTTCTAGCTTATATTCGACGCTTTTGCTAGAAAAATTGTTTTTTTTTTTCATTAGGTAAAGGAATCGAAAACCAAAAATACTCTTCACAATGGAAGCTTGTAGTTTTGAAGGTATTATTTTATTGCTTACAGTTACAGTAGTAACATTAAAAAATAATAATAATATAAACATACATATAATAATAATGGGTTAACCATTTTTTATTATCATTATCACGTCACCGATGTTAATCATGTTTTTCCAAAGCTTTGAGGGTATTGCGTTTGACCCAAGAGCCTCACTAAGCGCAAGTTGACTTTGCGCATTTTTAATGGTCTACTTAAATAAAATCTGTGTTAAAATAAAAGTTTAAATAAGAAGGAGATCTCTTCTTGTCTCAAAACTCTAAGGGGACATCTACGCGTTTCACTATAAAGTTTTTACTTTAGTTCGATTTTCATGTTTTTTTTTTTTATGTTTCGTTTATTTTCAGCGTTATAAAATCAACGAATTTATCGAAATATGACACGTCAAATGCCAATTGACAAATTTCAATCTAACATCAACCTCGCTACAATAAAAATATACAAGTGAAAAAAGCACATCTGACAGTAATTTCAGTAATTTAACTGCAAGATCCCCTCTCATTCGGCGAGTTCAGCCACCGAGCCAACCAGCAGGCCTACTGTGGCTATGGACTCAAGACATTTTTGTCAAGGATTTTTTTTTTTTTTTTTTTTTCAAAAAATTGATGTTCAGGAATTTAAAAACCAATTATCTATCCCTAGCGTAGGTAAAAACCCAGAAATCGAAGCGTCAAAAGTGATTGATACAGTTTTTTTTATAAACTGATTAAAACTTCTGAAATCTTGGTTTTACCAGGATTCAGAATAATTTACAATACCAAAAGCATTGTGCATAGTACATTGATTTATTTTTTAAGTGATTACAAATAAAAAATTGAAGTCTATTAAATTCGTGGTTCGACATGAAATCATAATAATTGGCGCCCAATGTGGATCCCGAATTAGAAATAGTCTATTCACATTGTTGCCCCACACTCGGTCCAAGCAGATGGAATAGCAACAATTTCAAAACATTTGATCTCTTAAAGATTTGATGAACTCAAAAAATGTATGTACTCGTATCAGTTATTCAACATGACCATCTACATGAACACAGTTAGAAGCAGTCATTAAAAGTGACGCGTTTTATCATAAAAGATAATCATTCTTTGGAAGTAAATTGTTGAGTGGACACGTATTATTCCTTCAATATATTCATTACGGTGGGTGTGGATAAGTTTATTGAAAGTGTTTGTTTCAGATCATACCAGTTGGAGGAAGCCGACGTAAATATGTCATGCAGTAGTAGTACCTTAAATATTAATAAAAATATATATAGTGAATTTGTCATTAAAAAAAACTAAGATAAGACTTCGACCAAATTGAAGTCGAAAACGACAGAGAAAATTTGTAACAACATTTTGTAAAAACTCTTGCAGTTTTATTTGTTTAGTTGTTTTTTTTTTTTTTAACATTTGATTGTGTATTATTCTTTATTTAATTGAATTAAAATATATATAGTGAATTTGTCATAAAAAAAAAACTAAGATTCACTATTGTGAATTTTTAATATTAAAACTTCGCGCCATTTCGACCTTCATTATTCTGTGGATGAAATGCATTAAATATAAATTCAGGAATTTCATAAGTGAATAGTAATAGTGTGAAGCAGTAAAGTGGGAGAGCTATCATCTTATTCGTGATCATGGACGACGTAGATAACCAAGATGAAGAATTTCATAAGTGAAAAGCAAATACAAATTGCTTATTTTTGATATCATTGATTTCTGGCTTGTAGATTAAATATTTTTTTTTTTGGTCTTATTGAATTTTTCACCAAAAAAATACAAGATGAGAGGAAATAGAAATCGAAATTATCAGTTTAACAAATGATACCAAATGATACGACAGAGAAAATCTGTCTGTAATAACATTTTTTAAAACTCTTGCAGTTTTATTTGTTTAGTTGTTTTTTTTTAACATTTGATTGTGTATTATTCTTTATTTAATTGAATTAAAATATATAGGTATAGTGAATTGGTTATTAAAAAAAACTAAGATTCACTATTGTGAATTTTTAATATTAAAACTTCGCGCCATTTCGACCTTCATTATTCTGTGGATGAAATGCTCATTAAATATAAATGCAGGAATTTCATAAGTGAATAGTAATAGTGTGAAGCAGTAAATTGGGAGAGCTATGATATTATTCGTGATCATGGACGACGTAGATAACCAAGATGAAGAATTTCATAAGTGAAAAGCAAATACAAATTGCTTATTTTCTATAATAAATGCTTTCAATACTTCAAAAAAAGTATTTTTGATATCATTGATTTCTGGCTTGTAGATTAAATATTTTTTTTTTGTCTTATTGAATTTTTCACCAAAAAAATACAAGATGAGAGGAAATAGAAATCGAAATTATCAGTTTAACAAATGATACCTGAAAATCCAAAGTTATTATGAGTGCTTAGAAAACTGTTATATATGGAATTGAACTCATCAGCCAAATAAATCACAGGCACTTGCTAATCCAACTCTGTAATATATACGACCACTTCCTCGAATGCCCAAGTAAAAGTACAGAGAGAGAGAAAGCAATTAGTTGAAGGAATCAATCAAGGAAATAGCAGTCGATATTAAGATCTCCTGCTGTGCGGATGCGTGTGTTATTGGCGAGCTGATAAATTTCAATCTATTACTTTAATTAAAAAATATATTCTACGAGTAAAATGTTATTGTAAAATTAGATCAAAATTTCGTAAACACAAAAACTAAATTAGTTCAAAATTTCGTAAACACAAAAACTAGAAGTAATGTAAAATAGTATTTTTGTTTTTTATAAAATAGAAGAACTTTGATTATGCTACATAAAAGTCACTGAAGAAGTTTTACTACTTCAAAGTTATTTGTTCATTACTTTGATCACAAAACAAACGAAACAAATATGTTAACGAACTCAAATAACAATAAAAATATGAAGATTACAGGTAAAAGTACCTACTAACCAGTCTCTCATGGAAAAAAATGCCTTTCAAAGAAGATGGGCTCTTTTAAGTTCCTTTGATTTCCGTATTGAGTGAAAATTAATAAGACTTTTCTAATCAACAAATCAGTGCGCTTAGTTGATGACAACCAAAAAAGTTCGCAGTGAAAACAATTATTTTCAAAAATTCATGGCTAAGGAATCACTACCTTGAGCACATGCACAGAATGCACACACAAGTACACAGAGCAATCAGTTGAATGAATTAATCAAGCAGATATCAGTCGATATTAAGATCCCTTGTTGTGCGGGTGCGTGTATTGGCAAGCTGGTGAATATTTATGTAAAATTGGATCAAAATTTCGTAAACACAAAAATAAGAAGTAATGTTTTATAGGTCTCGAAGCGGACCAAATAACAGTGATAATGTCTTAACTGACAATGTTTGGGTAATTGTAAATTGTAAAATTGTAAGTTGTAAAATTCTTTGAAAGAATCGACAGTAAGTAAAAGTTCAGTGAAATGTAAAACAGAATGTTCTGTAAAGTGATTTAAGAAGGAAATATGATGTTCTCACATCTTACAACAAAATAAGTGCAAGTGAAGTTCCCAAAAATCTGCAATATCATGAAAACAACAGATTAATTGAGACTCTTTGGTTGGACAGGCATAGCAAGTGGTCCAAAATGCAAAAGATAAATACAATTTCAGGAACGTTATAAGTTATAACCTTTTATTGATTCATAAATATTGCATATCAACAGAATTCATCAACGGTTGTCCGTTCTGCATCAAGTCTATTTTGAAACTTGTGAATACACTGTGAAATGCCCAGGGGCACATTGGCAAATTTGTAGAAAGAGAAAAAGAAAAAAATGCGTTCTCGTAATAAGCGTAGGCTTTAGTGTGTAAATTAATGAGAAAAGGATTTCCATACACAAATCATTTGTTTCTCATCAAAATCTAAAAGACTTCGGTTTCTCGGATTTGCAAACGCAAAGGAATGCAGTTCATTCCATTACGTAAATTGATATGATATTTATTTATTTATATTATGGGGCCCGAGCAAGGACTGTGTCAAATAAAATTTAAAAATAGTGGTGAAATTGGTAGTGGTGAATATTTCATGTTTTTTTTATTCATTCTAAATTTTTTAATTTTTGATTTTTCTTCTTGGTTAGAGAATTCCTTGAAGAATAAAGAAATTCAGTTAATAGTTTTTGTCTTCTTTTGTGGGCCAAATGTGAGTCCCAATAATGTTGATGGTTTTTATCGGCTTGTTAAATTTTGTTTTATTTTCCTAAGACCTGATCGTCTCCCAAAAATACGAGAAAGTCTTCGAGTATGCGACATTTATTTGCATTTTTGTAAAAACTCTTGCAGTTTTATTTGTTTAGTTGTTTATTTTTTATTAGCAGAAGTAACACCCGCTACTTTTGAAACGTTAAATATTAATTTGTATTTTTTTTCTGGTTATGAGGAACTAACAGTTTCTCACATATTTATCTTAAACATAAGAAGAGTGATGCCAATTGATAATAATATTTGTCCTCAATCATTAAGAGAATATTCAAATTGAGTTATATTTTTCTTATTAACTGGAACTCTCTATTGGTTTGAATATTGGTTTTCCTAGAGTTCAGAATAATTTACAATAACTCGTACGATAGTACAGTGATTTAGTTTTTTTTTTTTTTCATGAAGTGGAGTGATGTCAAAATTAAAACTAATAATAACAAAAAATTGCCTTAAACTTTTATATGACAATGGTTCATTATTCTGTAGATGGATTTTCCATTAAATATAAATGCAATAATTTATTTAGTGAAAAACAAATACTAATTCCTTATTTTCTATAATATTATATCTTCGATAGTTTAAAAAAAGGTATTCTTGTTATCACTAATTCCTGGTGAGTAGATCAAACATTTTTTTTTCTGTTGATGTGCTACATTAAAATGGACTTATTACCAAAGCATACAAGATGCGAGGAAAACGAATAAAAATTCGAAATCTATAGTTTAACAATAAATACCAGAAAATATTAAATATATTATGAGTGTTTAGAAAAATGTTATATCGAACTGCATTTGGTATCGAAACATGAATAAATTCTTTGTAATAGAAATAGAAAAAGCAAAGAGAGAAAGAAATCTGTTGAATGAATCAATCAAGCAGATAGCAGTCGATATTAAGATCTCCTGCTGTGCAGGTGCGTGTGTTATTGATGAATTTGACATTAATTTGCAAAGTATATTCAATGAGTACAATATTTTTGTAAGATATTAGATCAAAATTTCGTAAACACAAAAACAAGAAGTAATGCAAAATTGTATTTTTGTCTTTAAAAATTAAAAGACTATGTCAGCAGTGGTGAAGAAAGCATAAAAGCGAAACTACATTATCAGAATATCAGTTTAGTTTATAGTTTATTTTTTTATAGTTTATGCAGTAAATTTTTTTGTACCTATACAATTAAGTATGTAGACACAAAGTAATTTTTACTTTTTATTTATTTATAATTTCAGATTGTTTTTAGTGATTTTTGTAAAAGATAGCTGGGAATACGATAACACACGTTCCTTAAGCATAGTCAAGTGAATAAGGTAACAAGTGGTTATTGAGTTATTGAAACAGAATTGCTTAGCAAATTCTTGGTATTGATGATGGCGGAAGTGTAAGTCAACAGGATTTAAAATGCAACATACACTTTATAAATATTTTGTTTACAGTTTTTAAACATCGCAAACACGAGCCATCGAACTCGCTATGAGAAAAACTGAAAATTAGTGAAAAGGAAATTAAATAACATTTACAGTTTGTGTGAGTAAAACAACGATTTAGAAAGACATGTTTCTACAATCTACATATTTATGACAATTGTCTTTTCACACTTAGCTCTCAACGAAAACGACAAAACAGGTTGGAATTTTGGAGTCGCACGAGGTTAAGTCTCGATTTTTGATGATGAAAAGCATATGCATTATGCATAAAAGCATTCAAGTTAGTTAAGTGTTTGTTTAATTCTTTTTTTTTTTGTAAGTTAATGGGTTTATTCTGCAACAAAAATTTAACAAACTTTATCGACTCGAGCGATTTTTTTTTTTTTGAAATATGTAAACCAAATTTATGGAACTTCATGCTATTATTTTCAAATGAGAAAATATAGTTATTTAATCTAGTACATTTCCAGAATTAAAAGAATTCTATTCTTATTTGACTAAGCCAGTTATATGGAGAGTGTAAAAAAGTACAAGAACATCAATATTAGTACTCACAAGCCACAGTACACATAATAAGGTAATATATTCCGTCAAAATTTGTTTGTCAAAAATGGGCACCAATCTGTCAGGTCGGCCTTTAATTTTTATATTTCAATCGCAGTAAACAGGAAATTTGTTTTTGTTTTAATTTATAAAATGTCATTTAAAAATATTATACATTGAAAAATAACAAATTTTCTTCGTGTTTCATCGCGGAAAATGATAAATAATTGTTTAAAAATTAGTGGTGTGCGTGGTTTATCGGTTTTTGTGCGTTTTTCGTCGGTATTTTAAACAATCAAGAATTCGGTAGCTGACATTGGTCGCCAAAGTGTCATGTTTTGACAATCTGGCGACCAATGTCAGTTCGGAATATATTACCTTTTTATGTGTACTGTGCTCACAAGCACCTGTAGATGATTTAAACAAACAAACAAACCTTAATATGCGAACACTTATAAAATGTCACAAAAACTATCAAAATTAATGGTAAAAATGTACAATATTTCTTGTATACATTATTTCATAATTATCGCAAAATTAATTTATTTGATATCAAATGCCAATGTATATTCTGGCTATGTATTGCAAGTTTGAAAGAACAGAGAGTTCAAATTTCAGTTATTAGTTCAGTTGTTTTTGAAATTAAAAAAAAAAAAATGTCAGCCAACTACAATTGGACAATTGAAAAACAAAGTTGAGAAGAAAAAGAAAAGAGAAAGATGGAGATGAAGAACGAAAAATGGAAGGAGGAAACACCGATTGCAATCCTGCAGCCAAACGAGGTTTAGTTTCGATTTGTGATGATGAAAAGCATACGCTTTAAAATGCATTCAAGTTAGTTAAGTGTTTGTTAAATTCGTTTTTTTTTGTGTTAAATTGTTACAAATTTGTATTGACTAGAGTGAGGTTTTTTTTAAGTGTTTAAATCAACTTCATACGGTTTAACATCAAAGTGTTATTCTAGTCCTTTTAGTTTCAAATGAGAAAGCATAGTTATGCAATGTAGTACAATTCCAGAATTACTCTATTCTTATTTGCCTTAGACAATTGTATGAAGAGTGTAAAAAAAATACAAATTTGTATTGACTAGAGTGAGGTTTTTTTTAAGTGTTTAAATCAACTTCATACGGTTCAACATCAAAGTGTTATTCTAGTCCTTTTAGTTTCAAATGAGAAAGCATAGTTATGCAATGTAGTACAATTCCAGAATTACTCTATTCTTATTTGCCTTAGACAATTGTATGGAGAGTGTAAAAAAAATACAAGAACATCAATATAAGTTTTATTTGTTAAGTTGTTTTTTCCTAATTCCATTCATGAAATTGAGTATTCGGGGTATTTTCAAAGAGTGTAAATTATCCTCTTCGACCTGGTGTTTGAATCTTGTGCATTGCAACTACCCAGGATTCTTTTTCGTTACAACTTGTGTGTGGAAATACTCCCCGAAAATGGAACAATTGATATTCCTCAAAGATGTAGACCACTTCAATGCCAGATACATATGGAAACAAATTCAATCTATTTGATGTGAAATAAAATTTATACCTATTATTTTTTTTTTTGTTATTTGAAGTAATTTTACTACTATTACATTTATGGTCGAAGATATCGAGCGATCAACGAATATCAAAAAAAAAAAAAAATCCAACGTAGGACTTATTTTTTAAGCTTTGGGACAATTGCTAATTATAATTATGAATATAATCTTAAATAATTTATGTAGCCTGTGTGGCACAAAGCAACATCATTGAAGACAACCCAAGTAGATTAGTATAGATTTTTTTATAACATTTTATAATATAAATGCCGCTTGGAAGTTTCAAAAAACAGTGTTGGCGGAATTTATTAAATAGAGAAGAGATCAGTTCTTGGGCGATGGCTACATCACTCCAGTTACTAATGTTTTTTTTTTTTTTTTTAAGAAATTGTAATAAGTTATTATTATATTTCTGTAAAAGAAATCACTACAAATATAAACCCAAAATATTTGTTTTTTATTTATTAAGAAATTGGCGCCCGAGCAGGGCATCATTAAGAGAACAGGTGGTATATAAGAGCATACTGTTCATTCCTCAGCTATCTAGGACCTTCTTAAAGAGCTATATTTTTTTAGATTTTTCAAGTGATGAGTGAGAAATGGCAAAAACTGGCAACATTGAAACTGTCCTTAAAAAGTTATTACTTTCTTTAAATAGTGGACACAAATCGGACGTAAGCAATGAGAATGCACAAAAAAAGAACTCTTGCTCTCCATCCCCATTGTATCCAATACATCAGATCTTGATAATGTGAAATTTCTACAAACCGAGTAACATTATTGAAACAAATGTTGCTGGAAGTGTTGCTATAATCAACAACAAAGATGTGGATTCGGACTCTAAAAATCTCAACTACAGCCAGCTTATAAAGCAAGACAAAATTAAATACAAGTGATGTTTATTTTAAATTTGTAAATTAATAAGTGTTTTCTTAAAAAGTGAATATGTTAACATAATTTTTTAACTAAATTTATTATTAATATTGCTTTTATTTATCCTTACAGTTTTTTTTAAGCTTTCAAACGTTGTAAAGGCTTCTAAATAAGCTTATTTGTTGTTGCTTTTACTTTTCTGTGAATGTGTTAGTGGCGTCACTCTAATTGGTGATTTTTCTAATTTTATTTATTTTTTTATTTGTAGGTAACATTTATTACTTTATGTGTGTTATAGAATATAAATTAAAACAAAGTGACAGGTTATTATATAATACTCTTGTTTGTGACAACATTTATACGACATTTCCGATGTATTTAACAATAGACTTTAAAAATAAAAAGTGAGTATGCTGAACATAACAATTCAGCTATAAATTCCTTGCTTAGTCCCACTAAGAAAACAAATGACGTGAAAGGTGTGTTTAAAGATTGTCTATTGAGAAAAAACATAGTGTTGTTGCAATGCTGACTGAAACAAATTTTTGCTTTTTTTGTTCTATCTATCGTACTTAATTAACTTTATACTCTTACAAGAGATGAACTTAACAATATAGTTAAGAAAAAATTACCGGTTATTATACAAGTTAATGCTAAGACCTATTTTCGTTTACTATAACTATATTCTGCGTTCACCAACAGAATCTATATGGGAACAAGTCTAGAAGAAACAAGAACTGAAAAGTGCATTACGTTTAATTCTATTTATTTATTGTTTAAAGTTTTTCAAAGTTTTTTTTTCAGTTTTTTGACATAATAGACCAGTGCCGATGCCTTCAAAAACATTAAAAAGTACAAAAAAATCAAAGTAGGATGAAACCCATTGGAAAAGGAGGGGAATATGATAAGAATGAAAGGAAAAATAAATTACGGGCAAGCCGAGTTCGGGAAGTGGGTGGGTTGAGTTTTTAGTGGTAAAAAATGGTATATCTCGATTTCCGGCAAAACTACAAATCCTATAGAAAAAAGTTGTATGGAAAAGTTGTAGGTAATAAAAAGATCTACAACTTTTGCATCAACAATTTTTTCACATAACCTCAAAATTTATGTGAAAAATTCAAAAAACCGAGTTTTTGATTTTTTATTTTTATCTTTTTCAAAAACAAAAATTTTTCTACAAAATTTGGTGAAAACTTACCTTATTATGTCCCAAATACACTGTAATTAATTTGATTTAAAATATTAATTTGTTCACCTTATTTTGACTTAATACCAAAAAAACACCCTAATTTTCAATCGAAAATTCACGTGTCAAAATATCAGCTTTTTTCAAAAAGTCGGTGGGCATTTCGTTCGTTAAAATGTCTATTTTCTGATGGTGTACAAAAAATTGTACATTAGTATACTATAGAACATGTTCTAGTAAAATTCAAAAAATGAAAAAAGCTTGAATTCGAAAAAAATTTTTTATCATTGTTTACAATTTTGGCCTATTTATTCAAATTTACACTTTAATTATTCAAAAAACGTAAGATTTCATGTAACATTGATTAATCTTACGTTTTTTGAGTAATTAAAGTGTAAATTTGAATAAATAGGCCAAAATTGTAAACAATGATAAAATTTTTTTTTCGAATTCAAGCTGTTTTCATTTTTTGAATTTTACTAGAACATGTTCTATAGTATACTAATGTACAATTTTTTTTACACCATCAGAAAATAGACATTTTAACGAACGAAATGCCCACCGACTTTTTGAAAAAAGCTGATATTTTGACACGTGAATTTTCGATTGAAAATTAGGGTGTTTTTTTGGTATTAAGTCAAAATAAGGTGAACAAATTAATATTTTAAATCAAATTAATTACAGTGTATTTGGGACATAATAAGGTAAGTTTTCACCAAATTTTGTAGAAAAATTTTTGTTTTTGAAAAAGATAAAAATAAAAAATCAAAAACTCGGTTTTTTGAATTTTTCACATAAATTTTGAGGTTATGTGAAAAAATTGTTGATGCAAAAGTTGTAGATCTTTTTATTACCTACAACTTTTCCATACAACTTTTCTATAGGATTTGTAGTTTTGCCGGAAATCGAGATATACCATTTTTTACCACTAAAAACTCAACCCACCCACTTCCCGAACTCGGCTCGCCCGTAATTTATTTTTCCTTTAATTTTCATCATATTCACCTCCTTTTCCAATGGGTTTCATTCTACTATGATTTTTTTTGGTTTCAAAATTTATCGACCCTGGTCTATAAAACATTAAGAAATCAAAAAGTGAAGATGCTGAAAATAAAAATTCATCTAACAATTCATCACTAATCTTTACTACTGAAGCAAAGAAAGAGAAAAAAGGAAAAACCGTTAAGGATGAAGCAGAAAAATTCATTCATTAAGCAGGTAGTTTCGTAACATACGTTCAAAATCCTGCTCACACACAAGAACTTTTTTCTTCTCGCCATCCAAAAAAAGAATAGTGATTTGAAATAAAAAAAAGTTAGCAGTTGAAAGCGAGACACAGTGGAATAAAAATATTATATTTAAAAAAACAAATGTCGGCAAGTGTGCTGCTTAGCCTTTTAGATGACTAGGACATGTGGAGCGCATGAACACCAATGCACCAACCCGTCCAATTATCGTGCCCAACTCCAATGGGCAACGTGGAAGAGAAAGACCTCATTTTAAATGGCGCGTTCAATCAAAGATCAATCTCAACCAACTTGCGCAATTGCAGACAGCTATCTAGGGACCGAGCTGACTAAAGTCGCTTGTTGTTGATAGATTTTTAAAAAAAATCTAAAAATGTAGGTCCTGAATATAATAATTCAGCGTTTAAAGATATGTTTACAGTAGTGAAAACAAAATGGTGAATATTTAAAGGAATGTACAAATTTAAAAGTGCGTTGGTTTATAATAAACCAATTACCATTAATCTTTAATGATTTCATTATTTTTAATAAAATCTTCAAGTGTTTATAAGTATGCAAAAGAAATTTTTAAGAAATCTTTTAATTTTTTCTCGAATTTTTTTTTTTAAGAAAACATGTAGGTACTTATTACCTACTTATTATGAGTAGAAGTTCATTTTAAATTAAACGGATTTCATTTATTTTAATAAGAAATCTTATTGTTTTAAGCAGATGGCATTAAAAAATGACATCATCATATTTTAAAATGCCTTATTTTTCTTCGTTTAAATCTAACGTGTGAAGAAGGATATACCTTAGGTTAATCAGTGCACTAAGATCTCAAAAATTAATTTAGAAGAAAAACCTTATTTGCATCAGTTTATTAAAATGTCTTTAGTTCGAAATCGACAAATTCTAGTTAGTGAAAACCAATATCGAATGAAGAGACTTTCGGGCTATAATAATATAGAGCTATCAAAATATCTTTGTCACACTCAAGCAGTCGAAAGACGCATTAAACAGATGTTAGTGACAGTGGAAGATATTGTTGACGAACGTACAAGTTTCCGCAAGGAATAATATATTTATCCATGTTTGTAAGATGCTTGTTTAAAGATATCGTCACCCATAGTCGTTTCATAGGTGCAGTGAACCATACAAAAAATAACTGAAAACCGTGCAACTGGTCTAACTTTCGACCAAAGTGAAGATACATATTCATCAAAACAAAACCAGTGTCGAATTACAGACTTAATATATGTAAAATAACTATCTAACTTTCTATCACCATGATCATTACAAAAAACCTCTTCCCGAAATTTTACATTGGTCTCATTATTTTGAAACCATAATTGTCTACCATGTGTGAATTGTATACATGCCTTTTTTTCTCCTTCAAATATTTGTTTGAATGTATGAAATATTTGACTTTCCTGAATATCTGGTTTCAAAAAAATTCTAGCATGAACCATTTTTTTCAATGATTTTTGAAAAATATAAGTAGTTTGAGGAAAATAAACATTTGTGTTCACATTGTTGAAAAAAAATAAACTATTATTCGTATTGAGCTTAAATTTGAAGGACTTTTTCTTTATAACAAGAACTATCATATTACACCATTGATATTTATTCATTAATTTCTACTCAAATTTGAATGTTTTTGATGTGCTGTGTTCGAATGCGAAGTTGAAAAAATTCTATCACGTTAGCATTCTGATAATATATCTACGCGTTAGAAAATATCAAAAACAATTATTTTTATTCGTTTTCGAAATCAGCATATTAAATTTTATTAGAAAAGTATACCTTGTTCTTGGGACAAATAAGTATGAATTTTTCAAACCATTTTATGGTATAAAAGGTTTGGCATACCTATCAACTTGAAGAAGATTAAAATTGAATTTAAATGAAAAAAGTAAGTTCTTTCATAAACGGTAGTAAATTTAGTTGAAAAGGATCAAAATATTTCTTCGAAAACAGTAAAAAAACAATTGTTGTGGTTTTCTAACGGGAATATCTAAGACACCTAACGTACCAAAGCAATTCTGACTCTCGATTTGGAACTACCAAAGTATAGATTTAGTAAAAATAGGATTTTCTCTTTGCAGACTTTGTATTTATTTCCAAACCAAAGGACGTATTTTTATGAATATCGGTTGAGAAAATTTTGTTTTTAATTCTTAAATTTGTAAAATTTTAATGAAGTTAGATTTTTTGCAATGGATGAAGGTCCAAAAACTCGTTTTTTAGCCCTTAGATTTTAGGTGTGTTACGGACTTTGAACATATGTTCAACAAGCTCTACAAAACGTAATAAGTCTCCACCTGCCTATATTTATAAATTTCTCAAGTGTACTTATTCACCATGAAAACTATTGAAAAAATAAATTCACGTTCATTATAAAGTGTCGTGTATTTTAGTCTGAATCCTCTACAAAAAAAAAAATCGAAAGCCGAAAACATCGAGGAATTTTACACCATTACATTGGTTGTCCCTTATTTTGAACCAGGGTTGATAAAAATCATGATTTTTTTGTTTCTGACAGATTTTTTTGATTTTTTTAAAAAAATCATGATTTTTTTGATTTTTTTTGATTTTTTTTGGTTTTTTTGATTTTTTTTTGATTTTTTTGATTATTTTTTTGATTTATTGATTTTTTTCGACTTTTTTTCTGTATTCTTAAGATATCGTTTAGCATAATGATAGACTTTTGTTTTGACAAACAATCTTTAACAAAAATATCAATTTTCTTTTCAAATCAAATCAAGTATGCCTTGATTTAATGCCCAGGTTTAAAAATTTGATCGAAATTTTGTTCTTTTCATGAATGTATATATGTACATATGTATCTGCATTGCATTCTCGAATATTTAAATTTTCAAATTCAAATCAAGTATGCCATGATTTTTTGCCCGGATTTGAAAATTTGGTGTTTCTTTTACTTATTATTTGGGATTCACCGCATTCATAATTTGTTATCTTTCGCTGGTTGAAACGCATCTGAAAACTTTAAATACAAAACATTCTTAATTCTGTAATTTTGATAAAATGACTGGCCGCAAAAAAGATCCAATTTGGACACACTACAATGAGATTCATGATGTGAATAAAAAAGGGTCAAGAGCTGTTTGCAAAGCATGCAACAAGGAGATCCAAGGAATTCCGCAGCGATTGAAAGAACACTTTAAATCGTGTTGTGCACATGTACAGAGTAAGTATTTTTGAATATTTAATTAAAGAATAATACCAACATTTTTTTCCATAACTATAATATCTTTTCTTATATTCTAGGTCCTGGTTCCTCAATCCTTTTTACAGCTACCACCACCGGCAACCAAGCAGCTGATCTTTCGATTCCACATGCAGCTAGTTCTTCAGAACCCAGTACCAGCGCAAGCGGGACAGAACATTTGTTATCTCCTCCGATCGCCAAAAAAAGCAGAGTACAACCGATGACAAATTTTCTGGTAAGAACATCTGAAGATCTGAAGAAGCAATTAGATCACCAAATTGCAAGAGCTGTGTATGCTACAAACAGCAGTTTCCGATGTGTCGAGCATCCTCAGGTGAAGAGAACAATTGAAATGCTCCGACCGGGTTATCAGCCACCGTCAAGGTTTGATTTGGGAAACACACTGCTTGAAGAAATATATAACGAAGAAAAGGAAAAATGTTTTTCTTCCGTGAAGGACCAGACGGTTAATTTGTCGATAGATGGTTGGTCTAACGTTCATATGGAACCCATAATTTGCGGATGTGTAACGACTGAGACTGGAGAGGTGTACTTACTGGAAAGCATCGACACGTCCGGGAAACCCCACACAGCTGATTATCTTCAGGAAATATCGAAAAATCTCATATTAAAATGCAAGACGCAGTATAAATGTAGAGTAGCAAGTTTTGTTACCGACAACGCCTCCGCCATGACCCGAATGCGATTGGATTTGAGATCTGACGATGACAATGACGGCATTTTAACATATGGTTGTGCTGCTCATATTCTAAATTTACTGTCAAAAGATTTGGACATTAGAGAGGTGCGAGAGCATGTCGTGCAAGTCGTTAAATATTTTCGCAACAACCATGAAGCGGCCGCAAAATATAAAGCAGAGGGTGGTAGATCCCTAATCATCCCACACGAAGTACGGTGGAACACCCTAGCGGATTGTTTTCAAACATATTTGTCTGAATGGCAAACAATTTTGAAGGTATGTGAAGAAAACAGAAATATTATAGCTAGTGCCATTTACCAAAAAGTTACAAACATGATGCTTAAAAGGTCGATCGAAGATCTGTTGAAAATCTACAAACCAATTGCAGTAGCTTTAGATTCCTTACAACGAACGAATGCCTCGTTATCAGATGCAGTTGAAGTCTTCAAGCAGCTGGAGTTGACGTTTGAAGAACAAGATGCCAATCTTAACCAGATATCAGCGCTGAAAAAAAGATATAAAATGGCCTTAACTCCTGCTCATTTTTTATCTTATATGCTGGATCCAACAAAAACAAGCTTCGCATTGACATCTGAAGAAGAGAACACAGCCCTCGAATATGCCCAAAGCGAATACGCGGGAACAGGCCTCCTTCCTCTGATAATTAAATTCAAGTCAAAGACCGATCCATTCAAAAAAGTGTTATTTTCAGAGGAAGTTTTAAGGAATGTAAAACCACTACAGTGGTGGAGGTCTCAGTTGGGTTCAAATGATGAGCATGGCGAACTTATGCCAATCTTTAACCAATTGTTTACGGCTGTGGCATCCTCTGCGTCCGTGGAAAGAATATTTTCAACTTTTGGCTTAGTCCAGTCTAAGCTACGAAACAGGCTGGGAAACGAAAAGGCAGCAAAATTGGTGTTTCTTTTTAAATAGTACCTGGGTGACCGAGCTTTGCTCGGTATGTTTAAATGTTATATCTAACTTTTAGTGAAAAAAGTCAATTTTTTGGAGTGGGTTTGAGTTTGCAATGACCAGTTTTTTCGCGGGTTACACCACATTCGCACTTTATAATCCAGTTTATTTAGGTTTGAATATGTGCCCTTAATTATGAAAGTGGACTAAGTCACTCCTAAAAATGGCATCAAATCTAGCCTAAAAATAATTATTATTTAAGGGGTAAAGTTTATTTGAAAGAGAAATTGCAGCAAATAGATTTCTTTATTGCTCCTCTAGTGATTTCATAAAAGAAATATAATTAAATCGTTATAAAAAAATTATTATGTTAGTTTTTCTTCAAACAATGCAAAAAGTGACTTAGTCCACTATCATAATCATAGGCACATATACATGCGACGATCAGCAATGGATAGAAGGGTTACATGAATATGCATTATCGAAAATGCCTACAGCAATGAGATCCCTTTTTGTTCAAATTTTAATTTACGGGTCAGAAAGTTTTGGGTGGTGAATATAAAGTTAATCTTTTTTCAAGTTTAGCCTTGTCGACAAAGCCTATTAGGAAGAAATACTATTTTTATCGCTGTCTCTGTTTTATTCTGTATCAGTGGATGCTTTACTTCTTTCTTTTTTTTTACTTATACAGGGTGTCTCACAGTCACCGCCCCAAACGAAAACCATTGATTCCTGAGGTCATTTTAATTCGAAAAACTCGAGAGGTAATTTTCTGGTTTTCGTCCCGTTTTCGAGTTATGACGGTTTTTATGATTTTTGCTCTCTTTTCCTTTGACTGGCTTTATCTTTGTCAAACTACGTCTGATTCGAAAGATTTTTTTTGCAACCAATCAAGAATTTATTACAGTTTTAGTTTGTCTCAAAACTTTTTTTCTGCGGACAACCGTTTCCCCGCAATTTTGCATCAAACACAATTTTCTTCGTTTTTTAAGTTGTTTTTTACATTTTCATATCATTTTAGTAAAAAAAAAAACACGTAAATGAGTATTAAAGTTTTGCTACAAACTTAAACTGTAACAAATTCTTGATTGGTTGTCAAAAAAATCTTTCAAAACAGACGTATTTTGGACGTATTTTGGCAAAGATAAAGCCATTTAAGGGAATGGAAAGCAAAAATCATAAAAACCATCATAACTCGAAAACGGGATGAAAACGAGAAAATTACGTCTCAAGTTTTTCGACTTAAAATGACCTTAGGAATCCATGGTTTTCGTTTGGGGCGTTGACTGTGGGACACCCTGTATATTATAAGATTGACATTAGGTCAATGGTGTTGCTTGTTGTGAGTTATTTTATTCTTATACGTTAACAATAGTCGCATTAAAACAAAACAAAACAAAAAAAAACGTAAAACAAAGATAATTATTGATACCAAATTAACAAATTACTTAAAAGTTTCAATACGAAAAAAAAACTAAGATAAGAGAAAATACTTCCAAAGTGTTGTGTTTGCCTAGAGGAAAAAACGCTCAAAATTTCATCGAAATCTTTAAAGCAATAACCAAAAAACTTATATGTGAGAAAAATAAGCGTAGCTGTGGGCGGATATTTCTAAAAGTATCAAAATTTCATCGAAATCTTTAAAGTTGTTACTAAACAAAAATTCTATGTTAAAAAAGTGGGCGTGGCAGTGGGCGGATTTTTCCAAAAATACTTCCAAAACTTTTTACTCGCTTAGATAAACAAACCCTGAAAATTTCATCGAAATCGTTAGAGCCGTTTCCGAAAAAACTTATATGTTAAAAAAGTGGGCGTGGCAGTGGGCGGATTAAAAAAAAAAAAAAATTCCAAAACTTTTTACTCGCTTAGATAAACACACCCTGAAAATTTCATCGAAATCGTTAGAGCCATTCCCGAAAAAACTTATATGTTAAAAAAGTGGGCGTGGCAGTGGGCGGTTTTTTTCAAAAATACTTCCAAACTTTTTACTCACTTAGATAAACAAACCCTGAAAATTTCATCAAAATCGTTAGAGCCGTTTCCTAAAAAACTTATATGTTAAAAAAGTGGGCGTGGCAGTGGGCGGATTTAAAAAAAAACTTCCAAAACTTTTGACTCGCTTAGATAAACAAATCCTGAAAATTTCATCGAAATCGTTATAGCCGTTCGCGAAAAAACTTTATGTTAAAAAAGTGGGCGTGGCAGTGGGCGGATTTTTCAAAAAATACTTCCAAAATTTTTTACTCGCTTAGATGAACAAACCCTGAAAATTTCATCGAAATCGTTAGAGCCGTTTCCGAGATCCCAATTTTATATATATTTATATATATATATATATATATATAAACAATTTTAGCTCGTTTAAAGTTATAAGATTATAACAATGAACAAAAAATGAATACTTAATTTTAATTTGCTGTGAAGAGTGCATTTACATTTTTGTATGATTTCTTAAGGTTCCTAATAAAATAATTTGATGATAAAAAGTTGCGATTAACAAAGTTTTTCTTTTTAATGATTCTGTTTCAATTTTTTTCATAAAAATCAATTTTGATTTAAATCATGATTTTTTTCAAAAAAATCATTTGATTTAAATCATGATTTAAATCATGATTTAAATCAATTGATTTAAATCAATCAACCCTGTTTTGAACATGGCTGACTTTTTATATTTACCTGTGCCGAATTAATTTTCAATTTTTCCATACAAAATATCGATAAATTACAGGTAGTTTTGATGTGTTTTACTTGAAAATTCAGCAAAACTTTAAAAGTTGTTCGAAAATTTTGAAAATTGGCAAATGTTTTAATTTTTTTTTAAATTAATTAATTTATCCAGTAAAAAATAACCGTCAATATCATTAAAACAACGAAATTGACGGTTGTTTTAACTGAGAAAAAAACGTTTAAAAAAATTATAGGCAAATTTTGAACATTTTGCATCAAGTCTTACAGTTTTAACGAATTTTTAATTAAAACACTTCAAAACTACCTATAATTTATCGATATTATGTATGAAAACATTGAAAATTTATTCGGCACAGATAAATTTTAATGATAGAGACTTAAGACTTTGGGAATATTTTTTTTTTTTTTGTATTTATTAAAAAAACTTTTGAGCCCGAATGTTTGCTGAGAACCAATTCATTTAAAATTTATATTTTTCAAAATAGCAAATAAAAAAGGATATTTTATAGAAATGCAAACTTTTTTTGTTTATAAAATTTAATACTTATTCTGTTAATTCATATATATAACCAAAATAATTAAAATTAATTTATCTATGCATAAAACTTATTTTTAATCTAAAACTTACCCCAGAATGGGTTTTTTCTATGCAGATAAAAAATGTTTAATCTTCAAAGAATAATATCTCAAGGATTCTCTTTTGTACAGTTTTTCGACGATCCTTGTTCATTTTTAATAATTCTGATGTAACCAATTCGCCAAGAAGATGTTCCGAACTCCGGGCTGTACTTGGTGATGCAGCAGAAGCTGCAGCAGCATTGATGTTTCTTTCTTGTTGTTGCACAGCTGCAGCAGCTGCTGCTGGCGACATCTGTTGGTAGAGCGAAAACAAAAAATCATTACTCGATGGAAAGAGTCCTGCTTGGGCAGCCGATGAAGTATGATTGATCGAGTTCATGTTACGTGGAGCATTGTTGAACATTTTATTAAATTGTTGTTGATGTTTTTGTTGTTGCTGTAGAATTTGTTGTTGTTGTTGCTGTTGTTGATGCTGATGAGCTTGATGTAAATGCTGGGCAGCAGCATGTTTGGTGTCACTCAACATTTTTGCATGTCTCATAGTTGAAGCTGGACTATCATCTGAATCTGATGTGTCTAGATATTTGCTGGACATTTGAACACGAGCTTTTTTCATGCTATTGCCACTGCTGTTGGTGGCAAAGTTATGTTCATCACTTAATTCAGATGATGCATTATTATTTGCAACAACTGCAGACGGGGGAGGTGGTGGTGATGATGATAGAGGAGATTTCATAGATGATGAAGTTGATGAAGGTACCCCATTTCCAACATTATTGGGCAAACCAGCATTTGCATTTGGTTCATTCGAACGATACTGATCGTAACTATCAACAGATTGTTGCTGCTGTTGAATTGCAGGCGATAAAACATTAGAATTACCATGTTGACTTCCATTGCCAGGACTAACTAACATATTTGGATTAAATGAAGCAGCATGATGTGAATTGATTTGCTGTTGCAAATGTTGCGATTGTGATGCAACTGCAGCAACGAAATCTCGAAATGTTGGATCTTCTTCGGTTTTGATGATATTTTCTTGTGGATAGGGAATATTAGATTGTGATTGTTGTTGTTGTAATTGTTGATGTTGGCTATGTTGTTGAGAGTTAAATGAATGATTATTATTTTTCATTGAACTATTTGACTTGGATGAATCCATATTGTATTCGCAAAATGAATTGCTGGCATTCGGTGATGTTAGGAAACTTGATACATTGCGATAGGATTTGCGTGGTTGAATATGTTGGTCTAGGAATTTCATTTTTTCCAAATATGGACGAGAGAGATGTTCGTAAACTGGTGGATCTCCTTGTTTGCGTTGAGAGACATAACGCTCTCGAAGGTATTTCCAACGTTTTTTGCATGTTTCAACTGAAAAATGAAACAAAGAAAAAAAGACAAGTTTTTTAAAATACAATTTTTTAACTTGGAAATATAAAAATAATTTACATTTTAATTAAAACCAGAATAATAAGATGAGAACTTTAAAACCTAAAAAAATAAGTAACTTCACAACTGTTCACTTCACTGCAAAAATAACTTTGAGATATTCAGCTAAGCGCAACTGCCTTATATACTCGTTGGAATAATCCAAATCTGTAGAAATCTGTCCATGCGCAAATAATACTCGTTGGATAGAAATACAACAAGCTTTTTGATTCGTCAATTTATGTATGTGCGGATGGTTAAAATAAAATGCGAATTTACATTAATATATGTGTGTAACCAATGACAGAGCTGGAAATAGCGCCACCTCTCGATGAAGGAAGAATACAATTTTATCTTTCATTTTGTACATGTTGTTCTTTTGTTGAAGCTCTTTATACACTGTGGGGGGAAATAGGGATTGCAGTAACTAGGTTACCAGATTTCACTCGTATGTAAGTATGGGTGTTAAAACAATAAAGCAGCTTGTTGTCATGCAAAAGTATATAAGAATTATGAACCATCTAGAAGTGTGAGGATCCCAGGCAGAGATGAAAATATAACGAGCTTTATTCGTCAATTTATGTAAGTGCGGATGATGAAAATAAAATTAGAGTTTACATTAATATGTGTGTAACCAATGACAGAGCTGGAAATAGCGCCACCTCTAGATGAAGGAGGAATACAATTTTTTTCTTTCACTTTGTACATGTTGTTCTTTTGTTTAAGAACTTTATACACTGTGGGGGGAAATGGGATTGCAGTAGCTATGTTACCATATTTAGATTTAACTAGTATGTTGGAATGGGTAGTAAAATAATGGACGTCGTTGTCAGGCAAAACTATATAAGGATTAAGAACCATCTAGAAGTGTGAGGAGGATCCCAGGCAGAGGTGAAAACCTTGAGGTGGTACAAAAACGATTAATAATGGGATGGGAAAGAGGAATATATCGATTTGAAGATTAATGAGAAAAGAAGATGGCGGCCTAGCGTCGCACAACAAGATAACGACTAATTGATGCTGTAAAAAAAAAAAACAAGACTGAAGATAAAAAGCGTTGCTGAAGCGTTAGTCCAACGATAAAAAACAATATTTTTGTTTCTTTATTGTAAAATGTCCAAGATTGATAACGAAAAACAGGGATCAAGAATCTAAGAAGATGTCTTTGAAGGGCTTCAGCCATGAAGATTCTACAAAGCTCAATTTTCGAAAAAAAAATTCAAAACACAAAATGTAGCTCCGAATTCTAAAAAAACGGGGAAAAATGTTGTACTTTGATATTCAGTCCATAAAATTTACGCAAAATTTGGTGCTAGAGCAAAATAAAACAAAAATATTCTCAAAAAGAACAAGTAGTCCTCTGTTTAGAACTGTAAAATACCGTAAAATATGAAATTGACCGAAAAATGACTGAGTAAAAAATCGTTGAAATGTGTAAACATTGAAAAATGGTTTTTTGACGATTTTGACGAAATTTTGAGGGTCTATGAAAAATTTCAAGTGCCGAAATATGATGTACTCAGTAATACCTACAACCTCTGCAAGGCCTCATTATAATACCATAATTTAGTCAACCCAATCAAGTTCTTCACTTCATAAAAACTTCCCGTACTCTCTGGCGTTTAAAAATTTAAAGAGCCAACCTTTGTTATTCATATGCTTTACATGTACAATCCATTCATATGCTTTACATGTACAATCCATTCATATGCTTTACATGTACAATCCATTTTAAGAGCTTAATCCAGAAATTTGCTGACTAACATTGACCAATTCGTTCGTTCCAAGGATCTTGCTTTCGAATACAGATGAAATCATCTGCTAGAGAGAAGTCATCACGACTAGAATAGTAAATGTTTTAGAAAGGTAATTTATTTTTCAAGTGGTTTCTCCACAAACAGGGTTTATAAGATGCTTTATTTGCATCCTTAAGTTATTTGCCAAATTTACAGGGGGGTCATTCCGTTATCGAAAACAATATCGTTTTGACGATAGTTAAATAGGTCTTGTTTTTGTAGCATTTATTCGTTTATAGATACAACGAACATTTTATATTCGATTTAAAGTTGTTAGGAATTTATTTTATTGCAGTTCATTTATAAACCAGTCTTGGTCAGCAGGAAAAAAATTCAATTTTGTGTAAAAGATATATTTTTTCTTTTAAACAAAACAAACCCAATAAGTTTCTTACAAACTAGCATAAACCGGAATAAAAGAGTGGATAGCTGGTTGATAAGCATAGATGATTGGGTAGTAACTCAAACTAGGCAAACTTAAATGTGGACACGAGCTGCAGCAACCTCTGGAGTTGTTAAGAAATGATGCTCTTCCACGTTCTGACACCAGGTTTCTTAGAAAGCTTTAATCGAACCCGTCCATAGATGGCTACTGTGTAAAAAAAAAGACTTATTAAAGATTGGAAAAGGTATATAAAAAACATTCTCACCTTTCTCGACGTTTTAGTCAGCATTAAAGTTGCCTGTTAAAGTAACTCATATCTTATCTTACCATTTATGGTTCTAATTGAGCTTATATATGCGATGTAGGCTTATATCCTTTTGTCAAATTGTTCTAGTCCTCCAACTGACCTAGAAAAAAAATTATTTTTGTATTGTTTTTTATGAAATGAATGAAAGATACTTACATTTTGCAAATTTTGTGGAATAAACACGAATAAATTATTCAAGTAAGAAAGTAAACTAATCAAACACGAATATTAAATTACATATTGATTTTTCAATGAAATGATAATTAAATTCTCATGCCTGATTCACAATATTGCAAGACGAAATGACAGCGTTGGGTTTTTCTCAACGTTTTTATTTAAAAAAAAAATCGATAGCAGATCGAAGTCTTGAAATTTGTATTTCTCCAGGAACCCCTTCATTTAATTTATTAAGAGTGAAAATAGCAGCATATATGTATGTTTGAAAATTAACTAAGGCTGTTGAATTAAAGAAGTAAACTGATTACTTTTATACGCCTAAGTGATAGACCTTGCTTTGGGAGTTTATAGGACTTCCATTCACTAAATAAAAGCTCGCTTTGAAATTAATTTCTGCAGCCTCCATAAATACATCGCAAAATACTTTTGCTTATAAGTTAATAAAAGGTTATGCCACTTTAATAAACAACAATGTCCAGTTGTTGAGAGTATCCCTTTGCTACTAGACGTGCTTTGAATTTTTTTTTTTTTTTTGTTTACAAGGAGTTCTTCTAAGCTTAAACACTCATTTGTTTCCAATTATGTTACTATTTTATTGGCTTCATGACAATATCAAATGTTTCGATTTCCTGCATTGACTTTATTTCTTCTTCTAAACGGATTTTCCATTCTTATTTTTTATTTGTTTCAACAAAAATAATGTGCACCAAATCGATAGAAAATGTTGTAACGAACAATTAATAGCTTTATTTTTTGTCGTAGAACACTCTGAAGCCAAGTTATTCCCAAAAAACGATATTTTTGGGTGTTTTTGCACCGGTTTTGCATGCGTTCATTTATCAATTGCTCGGCCATCGTTGGTGATAAAGAGCTGATTTTTTTTAGTATGCAGGACATGAACAGGGCTACAAAATAGTTTAGAAAAATGTCAATCATGATATAAGCTTTTTTCGAAATAATGAAAAAAATGTGTTTTTTAACAACAAGAAATTGACTTTAAATGGCTGCCATTTTGTATTTACTCACTCAAATACAATGAAATTACATACAACGATAGAAAATATAAGGAAGAGAATGTATGTTTATTGTTTGGTCTACGACAATCTGGAGCAAAGATATTAGCTTAGAAGTAAAATATCCCAAAAAATGCATTTTTGTGAATAACTCCGCTAAAAAGAATGATCAGGTGAGAAATTGGGTTTAAGGCTTTTAAATACATCCCTATCGATCCATGAAATAAAAACTGACAGTGCCTCTCTGCGCAAGGTCAAATGACGCTTTGACTGGAGTAATAAGAAAAGAAGTTAAATCCAGCTGCGGATAGAATTTTGACAAAATTGTATAAGTTTCTTTTTTTGTTTATCTTGGTGCTTATACATTTTTTTTTTTTCAATTTTGATATTTGGGAAATCCTCCTGCATAGCTTTACCAAAAAAAAAACACATTTATTGTAAGAAATTCTTGTGTGTTAGTTCGTATCCAACCGAATAGACTTGCCTCGTTTTCTCGTCCCACTACTTGCGATAAGACTTTTTACGACCAAGTTGTGGCTTTTCACCAAACTAGATCTCATAGTGGCTTGATTCTTCGCATTTGGTTTGCTTTAGCACAATTAGTGTCAAACCAAAACATTCTTCGAATCCCAGTTTTTCCAGAAATGATAGTTTGATATAAAGAAGGATTGACTTGTATCAATTGCAAGAAATCTCCTAATAATATTTTTTTTTCTGGGGGGATTGTTCAAAGGATTCTTTTCTTTTAAGGCTCAACTGTTCGAATAATTTATCCTTGAAAACGTGAATCGTCATAATTCTTTACCTGACATAGCAACAGCTATTCGTCTTTTTAGGCCTAAAATCCGCATTTAAATATACGCTGATTTCTATCGAATTAACATTTCGCAAGTGGCAATAACTTTGTCACATATTTCAGCATTAAATATAGCCTGCTTTAAACAAAAAGTTCTACGGAAAACACATTATTAGTATCTTTCATTGGATGATATTAAACTCAAACCCTATTGTTTTCTCTAATTTAAGTCGACTTAAATGTAGTGTCCACCAGGGCACTTTTCTCAGTTGATGGATGGTAAAAAATATTTTCAGAAGGAACAAAGCATTAGAAGGAGTAAAGTGGAGAGAACAAATTGCATAGAGCAAGCGATTTACTAAAACTAGTCTCATTTATCTTGTAGACATAAATATAAAAAATAATAAAAATTCAATTTAATTACGTTTTAGTCTTTCATCACTTTATTAAAACAGATAGTCATTTTTAGATAACCTTATGATCAATTAAATATTTAAAAACCATTTGTCGTCGATTTTCACAAAAATCAACCAATGAATCACTTGAATTATTCTGCAAATCAAAATTTTCTTCTTCATCTTCTATTTCACCCAAATATTCGTCATTTAAAGAAATACAAATGTTGTGAAGAATGCAAGCACTTACAACAATCTTTATAACCGATTCAAGGCAACGTTGTTCTGAGAAATGAAGTAGTCTTTTAAATCTGCTTTTCAACAAACTAAATACAGTTTTCACTATATTTCGGGTAGATGAATGTAATTCATTGAAGGACATTTGTTGCTCGGTTAAGCTTCCATTATCTGTAAAAGGTGTCACTAACCAATTTTGAGCAGGATATGCTGAATGACCCAAAATAAACGTATTCGATGGAAATAGTTGGATACAATTGTTTTCGGCTTTTCGAAACAATGGCGAACTCTCAAGAACTATGCTATCGTGAAAAGATCCTGGTTCTCCACAACAAATATCAATAAATCGTTTGTCAGCATCGACAACTGCTTGCAGGGCGATTGTGAAGGATTTCTTTCCATTCGCATAGCTTTTCTTATCGATTTTGGGGGCATTGATTTTTACATGTGTGCAGCCAATTGCACCCAATATATCGGGTATTCTACTTTGTGATTCAAATTTTAAGCAATTTTCTGCTACTAACGCTCCTTGTGGCCATTTCACATAGCGCCGACAATCGGCTACGAGCCAGGAGGAAACACGTTGAACTGCAGTCCAACCAGACGACTTGGGAACACCAAACAATTCCCCAAGCTCTCTAAATGTTATTGTGTTACTAATGTACCAAACATACATGTACATTTCTTTTCTGGGGCCTATTTTGGATTTGCCTCTATGCGTTGTTACTGGCGTGAATTCAGATTTGGAGTAGGGAACTGGAAAAGGAAAAACATTCAGTTTTATGTTTTGAGTACAAGTTATTAATAAATAATCGTACTTGTTAGTTTTTCGATTGTTGAACGTTCCAAACCGAAATGAGATTTAAAATCTGATTCGCTATATGCATCCAAAAGATTCATGAAATGTTCAGACAATTCATGCTTTTGATGGTCTTCTTCAGAATCGTCGGAGCTGAAATCTAAAATCATTTCAAGAATTTCATCGCCGTCGTCGCTGCTTGATGACTCTACAAGCTCTTTTATAATCTGAAAGCGAATTAGATTAAAATATGGCAAATTAATGCAACATTTTTGATTAAAAACTTACTTCAGCTGTTATTCTATCCATTTTATTTGTTTATTCTTTTTGTTTGTTTCGATTTCGATGCAATTTTGTTTTTGACAACTAAAAGATCTGTTTGATGTCTGCATTTAAAAAAAAATTAAGGAACAAATACACCGGGAATATTGTAGTAGAACTAATGCACGGTGGTGGATGCACGTTCTTGTGATTTTAAGGCGCCAATACAATTATTTATAAATGTTTAATAGTTTGTTTGTACTTTTGAAAAATAATAAAAATGCACGACTGGTTCACACGTACTGGCTTTTATACTTAATAAAGTTACTTAAAATATTACAAGATTTGTAAGTAAAAAGGTGCATTTGTGCATTTTGGCCCCATTTTCAATATAGCTCAACAGTGATGAAACTTTCGTCAAATGAAAGGTCTTGAAGAGTTCGTTATTTATTATATGGCGTTAAAATCGAGCGCCAAAGTGACTAAAATGACTTTTTTAGTTCACTAATTCTCAAATAACACTGGTCGCCAACGAAAATGGAGCTAGAACAAAACCATACTTTGCGTACTAAAGGATTTTTGTGTGCTGAGTCCAAATACGAAGTCAAAATTTCACTGGCACGTCACGTTTTTGAAATATGTACTTGAATATTAACAGGTCAAAAACGGTTTTTTTTTTTTTTTTGGGGTACATTTGACGTCGAATTACACCACCGTAAAATATTTTTTGCAATTCTTGTTATGCAATCTCAAATCGCAATATTTTTTTTGTTCTAAATATATTTAATATTTTTCTCAGAGTTATTGGAAAAAGAAATTTATGATACTCGTATCTCAAAATATTATTACCTACATATCATAATGAATGGTTTTTTTTTTTATCCAAATTTCAGTTTGCGACTTATGATTTGGATTTTAAAAAGCAACATATTAAGGAAAAATGTATTTTTTTTTTTCGATTAAACATCAAAAAGAACTTCATTAAAAATAAGTTTTTGAGAGTTTTTAGTGAAAATAGTTATGAGTATAGGTCAAAAACTAGACGTGATAGAACAAAACTGTAAACTGAATTCAGCACACTTTAGTGAATTAGAATCACCTTACATAGTTCTTGCTCCCGACTTTTTTTTGTTTTTGCCGACTAGTGTAATCAAACACTGAAAACCAAATAATTTTAAAAAAGAAAGTAAATTTCAAAAGAAATGTAAAAAAATGAAATTGGGTAATTCCATGAAAAAGTGGACACGAATTTTGAACAAATTATGCAGTCCTTTTTACTTTTTTTATTAGCAAATTACTATTTACAAACGGCAACTCTTTATGCAAGTTGCAAGAAATGATTCTTTGTTGTATTCCCTTATGGATAGACATAAGATTCAGGGAGTTTAATAATCTTTAAGCATTTTTATAGCATGAGCTTGCGAACAACAGAAGAATTTCACATGAAAATGACGGAAAAACAAGCAAACTGAAAATATGATGAGTCTAACAGTGACGATGACAATATCCCCTCGCGAGTGCTAAAATAAGTTAACATTTAAGCAAGCTTCGTTACACACTATTCGGTTAGAAAAAAACTTGAGTGAAAATGCATCTTTTCTTTACTTTTGGAACCACAAATCGCAGGTAACATGAGTTACCAAAATAATGTAACGTGAGTTACCTAAATATTTTAAAATTTTTCCTCGAAATATTGAAAAAATGTTTGGTTTTGTCACTCATATTAAAAGCTTGTAGTTTTGTATGTATGGAATCTTCATTGAAAACAAATTGCGATTCTTAATTTCACATAAAAACTTCATACTGTCGGACTCTTAAAATTCGTGTCCGATTTTTGTAACGTGAGTTACCATCAAACTTTTATTTTTCCCAAGAAAATGTTAAAAATAAAGACAATTTTTTTAGTTAATTATGAAAGTAATAGTTATGCTCCATTCATGGATAGTAATTTCGTATCAATTTACATTAAAATTGAAAAAAAAAAATTATTTATGTGTTGGAAATTTTTGTGAATGTAACGTGAGTTACCATGGAATTGCCCAATTGTATTTCGAATTTCGAAAAAAAAAATCGAACTAGAGATAATAATGAGACATGACATTACGATGATGGAGAATAGCAAAAAAGTGTATGTCCGTATGTCTGTCTGTATGTATCTCGAGCTACAGCCTAAACTAGTAAAGCGATTTTCTTCAAACTTGGTAGCAGTTTTGGGTGAGGGTAGAGGGGAAATTGAAATTTTTTAGGACCAAAACTAACGGTACCTGCCATATAACGGAAATAGAAAGTTAGATTTTTTTTCAAAATCGGCTTTAACGATTTTGCTTAAAATTTGTTTGTGTATAAGAAATAAGACATAACTTTTAAAATAAAAAATATTTTTTGAACCGCTATTAACGGTAGGTACCTGACATAGAACTCTTTTTTGGTTTCTGAATATTTGGTACACGAGTAACCCGATTTTAACGAACATTTTTATAAAAAAGCGTTTAGGTAACCGTAATATTAAATTTTTAAAAAAACATATTTTTGAATAAAAAAGAAAAAAAACAATGTTTTTCAAACAAACTCTGGTAGGCAAATCAAACCAGAATTTAGCTTCCAAACTAAAATTTCTCCAAAATTTAGCCGAGTTAAAATGACGCTCGAATCTTATGCTAGGGATCGCATTTTGCATAAATATAGAAGCTTGGGATGTCAAAAACCAATTCCGAATTCATAGAATCAAAATGTTCCCAAGCTCCTTTTTGTGTTGGCCCTGTGTTATGTAGTTTTCCGCTATGTAGAAAAACCTAATCATTTTCCTGAGATAGCATGAGTGGAATAATAGTGATTCATTTTGTTGAAAAAAGTAATTGGTGGGTTTAATTCCAAATATATGGACGGTTTCAAAAAAAAGTGCAAACCCAGTGGTACGCCATCAAACCTTCAATGGTTGATTCCATAGGTCGTATTTGCGTTGAAGTTTTAAAAAATGGTCGTAAAACGACTAAGTATTCAAAACATCATATTTTATTATTTTAAGTAAAAACTGTTTCTATTTTCACTGGTTGCAAAAAAATAAGTCGGGAGCAAGAACTTTGTTAGGTTATTTTAATTGACTTCAGTGTGCTGAATTCAAAACTGTTTACAGATTTATTCTATCACGTCCAGTTTTTTAGCTATACGCATCAATATTTTCGTTACAAAGTCTGAAAAACTAATTTTCAATTGAGTTTATTTTGATGTTTAGTCTAGTTGCTTTTTTTAGGTTCAAACCAGAAGACGCAAACTGGAATTTAAAAAAAAAAAACAATAAAGATTTTGAGTATCATTAATTCCAATATCTTTGAGGAAAAGAAGAATTTTGAAAAAAATAAATACCCTTAGACGTTTTGATATGGCGTTTTGAAATTGCATAAGTAGTTTTTCAAAAAAAAAAAACAAAAAATTAACGGTCATGCAATTCGACGTCAAACGTACCAAAAACACGCGTTTTTGACATATTAATATTCAAGTATTTCAAAAAACGTGACGTGCCAACGTAATTTTGACTTTGGATTCGGATTCAGCACACAAAAATCTTTTAGAAAAGTAGGGTTTGGTTCAAACTCTATTTTCGTTGCCGACCAGTGTGTTTGGTTATATAAATATGCAATTTTTATTGTTTTTAAAACATTTCAATAAACGTTAAATAAAAATTATAACATTTGAAAAATAATTAATTTTAATGAAGAAAATTTTGTTTCGGTTCCATATTTTTTCCATCGCTCTATATCTGCATAGATATTACATACTTATATACATCATGGAAAAAGTTGAGAGCATAAATCTCTGGTTTACCTTTTCTCTATGAAAGAGAATGAACAAGCGAAACAACAACAAATATTTTATGTTTTTAACAAGTATGGGAGGTTTTTTATTACTATTTTATTTTGAATCTGATTGGGTTATTACACACAGAAGAATAGTTAAAATAGGAGGAAATCCGATTTTATACGTTTGTTCAAGAATATACAGGACGAATGAGAAGAGAGAAACACTTAGTACACAAACATTGAAAATATTTCTCTACCAACCGAATTATGAAAATAGTTTGTATGTATTAGCTTTTCTCTTTCGTTATACCAATCAAAACGTGGTAGAAAGTTTAGTACGACTCATATCTTATACATTTGTATGTACATACATATGTATATATCGACCCCTCCCGTTTTCCCCCGATAAATAAATAAATAAATCGTGTGGGTGCTGGTTCCATGGTATTCATTTTTCTTACAAAATAAAAACACAATTTTTTAGCAAGTAGCATTTTCAAAAAAAAAGTCTCCATACTATGTTTCCAATTACCCGAAGTCCGAGATTTAGCGAAGTAGATTTAAAAAAAAAAAGAAATTTTTTTTCTAAATCTACTTTGCTAAATCTCGGATTTAGGGTTGGTGAGAACTTAGTATTAGGCACCAAAACCACCAAAGACTGAAAAATTTAGGGTTTTTCGACATTTAATTCATTTTTGACAATGATGCCTTCGACACTTTTGTCGGAAAACGTAAGTTTATTGGTTCATAACCATAAACTCTGCCAAAAATCAGAACTAACAGTTTTAATACACGGTCAAAGTCGGAAAATGAGTAGTCATCTCTAATTCCAAGGATTCAGCAGGAGACATTGACATTGATCTGTCAGACTTTAAAAGAAACGAGGGATTAGAGTATTGCCTCGATAAAACTTTGCTTAACTTGACCGAATCTTTAATATCTTCAATGGAATGGCAGTATTCCTGCCAGCTTTCTTTTGGATGATACAATTCAAGGTTTAAACGGCATTTTGAAACCAAATAAATTCTTGGAACTGAAGTTTAAACCAAAATTGAAGTTTGAACTTCCACTGTGGGGTTAAGGATTATTAATGAAAAATAAAAAAAAAAAAAAAAAACAGAATAAAATAGCTAGTGCTAGATATTTTTATTAAAACTCGCTGAGTGGGAATTAAAGGATTGCAATTTGGGGTTAAGACCACCATTCATTTAAGTTTTTGAACTTAATAATTTTATGAGAACATAGAAAAGCAGTTGCGACTTATCAAAAGTTCTTGCTGTTATATTCATGGAGTCAAGTAACGAAAGAAGAAATCGCATATCTACTCATTTGAGGTTTTGTTTTTAAAGTCAACACCATTCGGCGAAAAACATAATACATATAACAACTTCCTTACTATACGAGTTTTTAAACGATATGTAAAGAACAAGAAAGTTACTTATTAAACTTTTCGTTACACAATATTCCATATTAAAATTACTTTTACAACCACAAATCGCAGGTAACATGATTTACTAAATTTGTATATTCAAATTTTTCCCCGAAATATTGAAAAAATGTTTGGCTTTATCACTAATTTTAAAAGAGTGTACTTTTTTTATTTATGGAATATTTATTTAAAATAAATTAATATTCTAAGTTTTACATAAAAACTTCATACTGTCTCTTTAATCTTTAAACTCGTGTCCGATTTATACAGACTTTTATTTTTTCTCAAATAATGACTAAAATTTTAAAAAAAAATTGTTTTACTACTATTATGCAAGCAATATGAATGCTACAATAATGGACAGTATTTTCGTATCAATTTATATTAAAATTTGGACAAAAAAATATCTATTTATGTATTGGAATATTTTTTTCTGAATTTAACGTGAGTAACCATGGAATTGCCCTAAATACTATTTAAAAATCTTTCATATCAATAAAATCAACAAAAATGCACAGATTAAAAAATCGCATTATCTCTTAAAAAGAGATAATTTCAGTATAAATGCCGCTAGACTACCGATTTTCAGGCCCTTACTAATACTCGGCACCAATTTGATAGGAGGTAATAGGACTTAGTACTTTTTTGAATTAATCACTTGTTACCGATTTGAGTACTAACAGTTAATATAATAACCAGGTACTAGTTAATTTTGAGAACCTAGATAAGTCCAAGTCCTAAAAGTACTCGGTCCTAAATTGACAGTTCTAGGGCTTAGTACTTGAGTAAAGAAATGAGTTGATACCGATATGAGTGCTATCTTTAGGACTAGGACCGGTGGTAACGCTAGCACTCTGTGAAGAAATCGACCCTAAGGGAATAACATATATCCATTAACTATACGAGTTATTAAACGATGAGTAAAAATGCAAGGAAGCTATTTATTAAACGTTCGAACTGGACTGATAGTTGCATAGAATCAAATTTTATCCTTCAACACTAGGATAGCGAATAAACAAAACAGAAAACACTTCATCACCGATAAACCAAATCAGCTAACGTGATATTTGATAGTTCATATTGACATTGCACTTTTTTGTATGCTCTACAGCCCATTAGACAACAACAAAATTGTACAATATGACTGTCAAAGTGTAAACTATCAAATATCACCTTTTTTCACTTCAAATTCTTTGATGTAGTCAGCTTAGAGCTAGCTATATACTACAATCAGAAGGTTCATCATGAGTGCATGTGTTAGTAGTTAGTAGAAAAAAAAACACAATAAAATACTTTCCACATGCACAATATACAATTAATATTAGCTAAAAATGATATACAAACATAAATAAAATTATAAAAATCTAAAGCCAAGGCAACATAATAAGTCAAGAGCGTCAATTTAGCAATTAATTAATTGATGAAAGAATATAATATCGTTATTTACACGCCTTTGTAGCAAAGTTTGCGTGTTTAGAAGTTGTATTCGCTGGAACCTCATGTTGTATAAAGAAAGTGTGGCAAATGGCTCGTCAAACTCTCAGCGTTTTACGAATCCAAGCATTGAACTAGCTTTGTTTACTATAATATTAATATGTTCGGTGAATTCTAAGTGCGAACTGAATTGGACACCCAAGTCTTTAAAACTAAATACTCGACAGAGCATGTGCTGCGATATACAATAATCGAAGGAATTGGAAACTCGTTTTTGAGTGAACGTAATTGTTTGTTCATTTGACTTGTTTGAGAGACAAACCGTTTTTCCCACACCAAACACTAAACCTGTCAATGTCAGCTTGTAGAAGGATCCGGTGGTCATGGTTGGTTTTTATTGTCTTAAAAATCTTCATATTATCACCTGAGTGAGCAAAATAGGGGTCAGAAAGACAGTTCCCGAATTTAACATAAAAAAAGGCGGAAAACCAAAAGCTTTTAGCTTGAAAAACAAATAATTTTATGATTTAATTGATAAAATTCTTTAGAAAATTCAGTGTACAATCAACTTTACTTGCTTTTTTTAAAATATTTGAACATTTATGTAAAAAGGTAAGAAGATTAGTAGCAGTTCATTTTTTGCTCATGCTGGTTTTCACATACAACAAAAATTTACCATAAAACCCCAAAAATTAGTACTAGAAAAACGTTCCTCGAAATGGTGGTGATCTCTTGAAAACGACTTTAGGGGTCTAGAAATAGTATCAATGTAAATGATATATTATTATAAGATAGTAGGTCTTAAATAAATCAAATATAACTTTATTTCTTGGTGCATAGCGCATAGACCGATTTCTACAAACAAAAATGCTTATATGCACTTCCGAAACACTTAGGCAATAAGTAATTTTTTTCTTTTTCTTTTTTTGTAACTTAAAAAAAAAAATTGTATATTACAGCCATGCTTACATAGGATACTGAGTAAAAATACAGAAAAAATGCAAAATTATGAGTGTAAGACTACATTATTTATTTAGATTCTAAGAGCGTTCCCGGAAATGACGTTTTGACCTTAATTTATTTTTATTTTTTATGTAACAAAGTAAAACGAAATATTTTTGAGATTATATTGTAGTGGCCCCGATTTTTGATCATAATATCACCAAAAAATTTAAATTTCAATCTAGCTATACCCCAAAACAAGCGTTCCCGAAATGACGGTTAATTGATGTACGCTACTTAAAAATGAAACTAAAATTACACTCCTGCTCAAATTTAACGCACGTTCTATTAATTGTACAGTTAAGTTCTACTATTACCTTATGCCACAGTACCATGGTTATTTTCTCAAATGAGACAGTAGTGATCTTAAATTCAAGGTATGTAATAAAATGATTGTGGGAAAGATTTTGGGAGAGATTTTCTGAAGTCTGTCTGTTAACCCGCGAACCTTTGAGAGAAAAGTCATTCATTTTCATGGAGCAAAATCTGCTTTACAACAACTACGGAGTTAGTGAGCCCTCCTAGTCCTACGTTAAGTACCCAAAGATACTTGACTGGTGTCCTCGAACAGCATCCGGTTCCAATCACCCTTAGATTTGGTCCACAGTTTAGTCTGATGCCAGATAAAATGCATGCTAGAGTGCTTTGAGAATATTTTCAGTATTTCAATATGCCGGCGTTGGCTTGACCACACAGAAATCGGGATTTGAATTCAATAGAACATGTCTAGGAAATATTTAAAAGATGCATTCGCGACCGAAACCCACCTCTAAGCAGTCTTGATCAATTGAAAACTACAGTGAAAGAAGTGTTACTACAAAACCTTTAACAGTTAATTAGTGGAATGAACAGACGACTCCATGTTGTCATATGCGCTAGAAGAGACAATACGAAGTACTGCATAAAATTATTGGAAAGAACTGTCACTTGCTTCCATTTTTTTAAATATTTTTTCTTAAAAAACAAAAATTATTTTAATATCAGTTTTCAGACCTTGAATTGCAAAATTAGGTTCATCTTTTTTTTGGTTGATAACATTGTTGCAGTTTAGCATTTTTTCAACTTGCTAAACAATAAGCAAAAACCAAAAAATACACCAAAGAATTTCAAAGTGTTAGCATTATAGAAAAACACTTGTCAATATTGTACTTTAACTATTTATATTGAAATCAATCAAGTAGCTTTTGCTATAATGTAATAGAACAATATGAAAATGAAAATTAAATTAAATTGTTAGCTTGTTGAATAAAGACTTGTTTTCTTGAAAGTATATAACAATTTGGCGACGAGGATTATTTAAGAACTCAATTCGTAATTATTAAACCAACATTCATCTTACAACAAAATGGCGACTGATCCGAAGATTCTGGAACTTCTCGAACTACAAAGCAAGCTTTTGCAATCAATTATCGAAGAAAAGGATGAACGCCGAGGTCAGGAATTCACAATGGATACATTGGCAAACAACAATCAAGAATTTGTCTATGATCCTGCAAATGGATTGACTTTTGAATCTTGGTACAACCGTTTCGAAGACGTTTTCATTGTCGATGGGGCGTCTCTTGATGATGCAGCAAAGGTTCGTCTTCTCATGAGAAAAGTGAACTCTATCGCTCATGAGAAATATGCCAACTTGATTTTACCAAAAAAAGTCAAGGATATAAGTTTTGAGGAGACAATAAAAAAAC
Source organism: Episyrphus balteatus (assembly GCF_945859705.1). Lineage (NCBI taxonomy): Eukaryota > Metazoa > Arthropoda > Insecta > Diptera > Syrphidae > Episyrphus > Episyrphus balteatus. Next base: position 149,858,907 of record NC_079134.1, on the reverse strand, counting down.
TCAAAGGTATGTTTGGTCGTAAAGGTACTCTATTCAATGTTCGTTTCAGCTGTCTTCAAACAATCAAACGAAAGACAGACGATTTGGTTACCTACGCTTCATTAGTGAACAAAAATTGCGAAGAATTCAAATTGAGTGACCTTTCCATCGATCAATTCAAATGTCTGTTATTTGTGAATGGACTACAAGCCCCAGAAGACTCGGAAATTCAAACAAGATTATTAGCGTCACTCGAAGATGAAGAAAAAGCAAAAACCATCACGCTCGATAAATTAATTTCTGAAGCTCATCGGTACATCAATCTCAAAAAAGATACTGCAATGATTGAACATACACCACAGCCGTCTTCAATTGTCAATGCAGTTTCATCAAGTCAAAAATTCAGTCAACACGAGCGCAATGGATCATTCCAACAAAGATCTGATACAACTAAGACACCAAGAACACCTTGTTGGCAATGTGGAGCTATGCACTTCTCTCGGGACTGTACATATTCACAACACAAATGTTCTCAATGCAAAAAGATAGGACACAAAGAGGGTTACTGCTCCTGTTACAACAAATCAAATTCATCAGCAAATCAAGAAGGTGTTCAGCAAAAGAAGAATTTTAAAGGTAATAAAAAAACATTTTTTCAAGAAACGATCTTTTCAGAGCAATGCAATTCAAACAACTGTGAATTGTATTGAACATTCAAGCAAGCGAAAATTCATCACAGTTCAGATCAGTGATGTACATAATGCTAAACACATTAAGGACACACCTATTAAGCTTCAAATAGACACAGCGTCCGACATCAGCATCATAAGTCAATCAGTGTGGAATAAGTTAGGCAGACCAGGGTCACGTCTAAGTGAAAAAGCAAAAAGTGCAACCAGTCATAACATCAAACTAATTGCTAATTTCACCTGCAGCATTCGTCTCCGTTCTGGAGAGGTAAGTCAGGGAAAGTTTTTCGTAACTGACATAAACCTGAATTTATTCGGGATTGACTTATGTCACAGTTTCAATCTTTGGGATAAACCTCTTAGCAATGTATGTTGCCAAATCAGTCACACTCCACACAATCGTGATGCAGCCATTGCAAGTATTCGTCAAGAATACAAGGGTTTATTCAGCGATGAACCAGCATGTGTTAAGGTCGACGTTCAGCTTCACCTCAAGCCAGGAGCTATTCCTGTATTCAGAGCAAAGAGACCCGTGGCATATTCTGTAACCATTAATTGAAAAAGAACTGAAACGCCTAGAAGATCTTGGTATCATAACCCCAGTAGACTTTTCCGAATGGGCGGCACCAATTGTAGCAGTAAGAAAACAGAATGGTAACATCAGAATTTGTGGAGATTATTCTTCAGGCCTCAACGATGCTCTAGAACCACATCAGTATCCACTTCCAATTCCTGATGACATATTCGCAACACTCAGCAACAAGAATATTTTCAGTCATATCGATCTAACTGACGCTTATTTCCAGATACCAGTTTCTACTGAGTCACGAAAATTTCTGACTATCAACACTCACAAAGGTTTGTACAATGTCAATCGCTTAGCACCCGGAGTGAAGTCAGCACCAGGAGCGTTCCAGCAACTTATGGATACTCTACTGGCAGGATTGAAAGGTGTTGCAGCTTACTTGGATGATATAATCATAAGTGGCTCCTCCTGGGAAGAACATCTCCAAAGTCTTCACGAGGTACTGAAGCGCCTTTTTGATTATGGATTTCGAGTAAAAATTCAAAAATGTTCATTTTTCGCATCAAAAATCAAGTACCTTGGACATATAATTGATAAGAATGGATTACAACCAGATCAAGCGAAAATCAATAAAATTCAGAACATGCCAGCACCGCAGAATTTAACGCAACTTCGATCGTTCCTTGCAGCTGTCAACTACTATGGTAAGTTTGTCAAGGAAATGCGTCAAATCCGTTCGCCTTTAGATAAGCTTTTACAAGCCGAAGTAGAATTCAAATGGTCCAAGTCATGCCAGCAATCATTTGACAAATTCAAGGAAATACTTTCATCAGACTTACTTCTTACCCATTACAACCCAGAGTTGCCAATTAAAGTCGCAGCTGATGCCTCAGGTGAAGGCATAGGAGCATTTATTGCCCACATTTTCCCAGATGGAACAGAAAAAGTAGTAATGCATGCAGCAAGAGCCTTGACTCCATCTGAAAAGAAGTACAGTCAAATCGAAAAAGAAGCTCTAGGTCTCATTTTTGCAGTGACCAAGTTCCATAGAATGATTTATGGACGCAGATTTAGTTTGCATACCGATCATAAACCTCTTTTGGCAATTTTTGGAAGTAAGAAAGGTATACCCGTTTATACCGCAAATAGACTACAGAGATGGGCTCTAACACTGATGATGTACGATTTTAAAATTCTTTACGTATCAACAAAAGAATTTGGGTGTGTAGATGTCCTATCCCGTCTTATCGAGTCCCAATCAAAACCTGATGAAGAATATGTAGTCGCATGTACAGTTTTTGAAAACGAAATATCACAAAATTTGAATGAACAATTACAAAACTTGCCATTAACATACAAAATGATTCAGAAAGCAACCTCAAAACATAAAGTTCTCCAGACAGTCATCAACTTCATGAGATCTAAATGGCCAGACAAGAAATCAATTTCAGCACAGGTTAAACCATATTTCGACCGAAGAGATGCACTTTCAGTAGTAGACGATTGTCTACTTTTCAATGACAGAATTATAATCCCATCATGTTTCCATAAACGTGTTTTGAAACAGCTTCATCGTGGCCATCCAGGAATAGAAAGGATGAAATCAATCGCCAGAAGTTACGTGTATTGGCCCAACATTGATGATGACATTACAGGATATGTCCGACAATGTCAAAGTTGTGCAACTGCTGCAAAATCGCCGATCAAGACAACTTTATCATCATGGCCAAGACCCTTAGCACCAATGGAACGCATACACATAGACATAGCAGGTCCATGCGATGACAAATACTATATTATCATAGTAGATGCATTTTCTAAATGGCCTGAAATTTTCCAAGTTCGAAGCATTTCATCATCAACAATCATACAAAAGCTCAATAAAATGTTTTCCCAATTTGGAGATTGTCAACAAATTGTGTCTGACAATGGAACACAGTTTACGAGCTCAGAATTTCAAAAGTTTCTTCAATCAAGAGGTATTCATCATGCGCGTACAGCTCCATACCATCCACAATCAAATGGACAAGCAGAGCGTTTTGTTGATACTTTAAAAATAGCCTTGAAAAAGCTTCATCACGAAGGGACGAGTGAAGAGAACCTGGAAACATTTCTTCAAACATATAGACCAACTCCAAACAAAGTTATAAACAACAAATCACCGGCAGAACTATTTCTTGGTAGGAAGATAAAAACTGCTTTAGATCTGATGACGCATAAACATCAAGATTATTTATCAACCGTACCAAACAAACAAAATCAATACTTCAATTCCAAACATGGTTGTAAGAAACGAGAGTATAGTCCAGGCGATCTTGTATATGCTAAGTTCTACAAAAGAAATAAGAACCATTGGATTCCTGGGACCATCATTGAAAGAATAGGTAATGTCAATTATAATGTATTAACAGAATTTCCAAATCGTTCCAGACTTATCCGTTCACACGCAAACCAGCTAAAAACTCGCTATGCTCCTGATGCTCCTGATAACACCAATTCTATCAAAAAGAAGTTTTCAAACAACTTAAATGACATTCTTTATGAATTAAATATGATACCATCTGTGTCAAATGACGTAAATCCACCTTCCGTTGAAGAACTAGAATCTATACCAATACCTATTGAGCCTAATGAAATAATAGAAGAATCTTCACAACAACAAAATCAACCAACTACAAGTTCCAGTCCGATTGCTGAATCTAGAGTTCCTAGAGTTCCAGAAAACGAAGTTAGACGAAGTGAAAGAGTCGTTCGTACTCCAGCCTGGTTTAAAGATTTTAACATATTTTAAATAAAAAGGGGGAGGTGTTAGCATTATAGAAAAACACTTGTCAATATTGTACTTTAACTATTTATATTGAAATCAATCAAGTAGCTTTTGCTATAATGTAATAGAACAATATGAAAATGAAAATTAAATTAAATTGTTAGCTTGTTGAATAAAGACTTGTTTTCTTGAAAGTATATAACACAAAGCCATTTTAGAAAAGATACAGGAGTAAAACTAAAGAAGAAAAAAGTGTGCGTTAATTTTCAGCAGGAGTGTATGTAGCAGGGTTAAAACCTTGCTCCGATCGGAGCAAATTTGCTGCACTTTTGAGGGAAAAAAAATAATCTACTCCAACGCTCCGATTTTTCAGGATTTACTCCACTTTTTCCACACAGAAAAATTGTTTCCTGAACTAAATTTGCTAACCATATTGGAATGTTTTAAATCGAAATTGTATTTATTTTAGAATTGCAAACACATTTTTGAACCACCACTTGCATTAATGAGGCTAATAAAACAATATAATTTGGTCCAAGGTGAATTTATCACAAAATAGTTCTTTTTTATGAATTGAATTGACTTTAATTTAAGACTTATAACTATTTTTTATTAAAAATAAGTTCCTAAAAGGTAAAGATTTTTTTTTTTTTTGTTTCAAATCTTCTCCGGAAATTTTGCATTTGCTCCACTTTTTTTTCAAATTTGCTCCAAAATTTCATGACCGAGGTTCGAACCCTGATATGTAGTGTTAAGAAAAGAAATACTCAAAAATAATTAACTTGTATGTGATTTTAAGCCATTTGATTTTCAGTTTTTGAATTATGAACATGTCCGGGAACGCTTTTTTTTGGGTATATTAGATGCAATAAAAAAGAAATGGAACCTTTTCTAACCGAAAAAAAATATATTCTTAGATGCGTGCCAACTATTTTAATTGGTAAATGAGAAAAAAGCTTTAAATAAATGTTATTTTCCCACCTCCATGATTTTGACCTATAACTGTCTTATCACCCTTCTTGAAAATTGGAATTAGAAATGATGATTTCCAAATGATGGGAAATTTTCTAGATTTGATGGAAAGTTCAAACAAATATGTAAGAGACCTAGATAACGAGTTTCTACAGTTTTTCAATAATATTGGAGGAATACAATCAAATAGAAAAGGCTGTTTACTAATCAAGCTGGTTGAGTGGCCAAAGCAACTTAAAACCAATAAACCTGTAAGTTCTTTGATATAATAAAGATTTAGAAACACCCACAAAACCAATGAACGCTTTTGTGGCTTCAATCTACCTTTAATTCTAATTGGCCCCCACGGAAATAAACCTTTTTATTGTATATTGTCGCATAATTTCCATCTACATTTCGGGACATTCATTTGGTTCATAAACTTTCGTAAGCTAAACCATTGCAAATAATTAGATTGAAAGTGCTTAGGAAAAGTTGATCAATAAAAAAAAAAAAAAAAAAATCACTCACCATCCGATCTTAAATTGACTGCAATTTCCTGCCAAGCTTCATCTTTCGTTTCGTACTTGTTGACTCCGCTGCTGCTGCAGCCGCTACCAATTCCAGCTCCTCCTCCCGCTCCCATATTGATGCAATATTTCTGACGATTATAAATAACTCCATGTTGTTCAACTTCGTCAATAAGTTGTTCATCAATCATTTTTTCGTATTTGTCGTAGACCTTCAACAAACCGTCGTACAAATAGAATTATAAATGAAAAAAATCTGATTGGAATTGGAAATCAAATTAAAACAAATTAGATCTAATTAAAAAAAAAAAAACTACTACCATAGAATAATACCGCAACTGTAAATTCTGCGCGTAGACAGAAATAGTTTGTTTTTGCTTCTTTTTGGACAACTCTTTTTGCTTCTTTTTTCTTTTGATGGTGGTTTTGTATTTCTTTATCTAATTATTTTTGAATTTTATTAAATTATTCAATTCATTTGATATTATTTTTGTGTTTTATTTTGCTTTGGATTTATATGTGAAAAAAATAGCAAAACAACACGAATTAAACAAAAGCTAGTTGACCAACGGGATCTGGCTCTGGCAAATCAACGAACCGGTGAAACAGCTGACAGAGGCGGCGTCCTTTGATTTTTGGCTGTCAACGAACCGGTTCAAACGGTTGTGGATCTGTTTGATTTGTTTATATTGTAGTAGATTTCGATATATTTTTTTTATCCAAAAAAAAAATTAAATAAAGTGAAAAAGAGTTAACAAATTGTTTTTTTTTTTTTTTTTTTTATTTTTAATACAAAAACTAAGCTACATCATTTTTCAGTCTAAAAAAAGTAACGTAAAATTAATTTAAAAACTTTCATTTTTGTATAGTATCATCGCTCTCAACAGCAGTTCCTTTTTTTGGAGGTGGTAAGCTATACTTATGAGTGATTAGCCCTGTTCCATTGGAGGTGGTAAGTTTGCTCGTGAGGAGAAATCTAGTACAACAACTACACATTCCTATCTCCTCGAGTAGAAGATCATGTGTTTTTTCTAGTACTAGATCTACTCATGAGTAAACTACCACCTTCAATGGAACGGGGCTATTGAATTCTTTGAAAGTGCATTCCATTAGCCCTGTTCAATTGGAGGTGGTAGTTTACTCGTGAGTAAAAATCTAGTACAACAACTACACATTCCTATCTCCTCGAGTAGAAGATCATGTGTTAATTCTAGTACTAGAACTACTCATGAGTAAACTACCACCTCATATGGAACGGGGCTATTTTGACCCTTATGAAAGCTAAATTGTTACTTGGGAAATCGCTAGTAAACTACTAGTACTATTTTGCCACCTCCAAAAAGGAACAGGGCTATTTGCCGCTTTCCTTTGAAGGTTGTAGACTACTCATGAGTAGATGATTAGTAGATATAGTACTACAAACAACACATGATCTTCTGCTCGAGTAGATAGGAATGTGTGGTTGTTGTACTAGATTTCTACTCATGAGTATTCTACCACCTCTAAGGGCCAGTTGTACAAATAGTTAATCTGTGGATCAGCAACTTTTATCTGCTGAAATCGGTAGTAAAGCTGAGTTTTAACACTGGTTCAAGGTCCATATATGTAAAAATAGTCATTCATGCTTGAACCGAAGTTGACCCGCAGCTAATCCGCCGAAATAGACGGGTTAAATTCCTGAACCAAGGCTGACCCACGTTTGTACAACTGGCACTAAATTTGGAATTCCTTAAGGAACATATAGCTATATTACTACTAAAACTACTACTCAACTCATACTCTTCTGAGAAGATGGAAATTATGTATATTGACCGCATAGCTTGGGAGTACCATCTCATGATGAGTAAAAATTTAGTATAACCACTAATCATCTACTCATGGGTATCTTATAACCTCCAATAGAGCCCGGCGGTTAATATCAACTCATGCTTTTCTGTTCGGGTAGAAGGGAATAGTATTGATTTTTTTAAAAGTAAGTTGAGAATCGTTAGTAAAGTACTCACGTAGTACTCAGTAGTTTAACACCTCCAAAGGATCGGTGCTATGAAAGGAAAACCTGAGGTTTTTTGTTGCATGCACCTTTATAGCCCGCGTTCTTTATGAGGAGGTTTAGACTCTGCTCATTAGTAGATGTATAAACAACAGAATCTTATCTACTCGAGGTTTACTTATCCATATAGGTATTCTTTTGAGTAGTCTACCATCGCAATTGATAAGAGTAATAAAGCTCGCATATGCCGGGTGAACACAGCATCAAACGGAAGTGGAAAAATTTGGTTTAAAAGGGACAAAACCAAGTATATGATGTCCTTAAAAAAGGACACTCAAAACCCACGTTTTGAACAAGACGTCACCATGGACTCCCTACATAGGCTCCGCTATTAATACAGACAACACCAGCGCTGACATCAAACGGAGAATTCCTCTTGCGAACCGCTGGTACATAGGTTTGAGAAGGCACATGAAAAAGAAAATACACTTCAAACAACTTGACATGCGAAACTGAAAGCAACTGGGTAAAGAGAGATCTGGCTGGCGAAGCTTGTTGGTTGAGGTCCGAATCCACAATGGATTTTTGTAGTGCGGCTTTAAAGCGATGGTCACCCTAACTAAGTATTTTAAGGTATTTCGAACTACTCTAAAGATAAAATCATATAAGTTGAAAGATGCCAGAAATACTTAGCTGTACCAAACCCAAAGAGACACAATAAGCCTCAATTAATTTACATTCCATCAAACTGGGACTAAAAGTGTAAATATTCCAAAAATCGCGTTCTCGAAATGACATTAAATTGTTTTTTTAGTATTTTAAAATATGCGGTTCTCCTTCGCTGGTTCTTGTATAAACTTGTGGCTTTTTACCAATTTTTCTACAACGCAGCGCTTCCTCTGGTTTTTCGACGTCTGTTAACCGGTTACTCGGCATCGGCAATCTCTTCTGGAGCTTTCAACGGCTGTTAAACGGTTTACCACGAAGTTTCTTCCGCCTTAACAACTTTTAATCGGCTTATCGTTAAGGTTTCCATCAGTTTTTTTTTACGCTTTCTAGCCGGTTTATCACGGAGTTTTTTCTGGCTTTCAACGATTTTCAATTGGTTTTTCTGCGCTATAATAACGGCTATACATTAACTTTGGATCCTTTACCACTACTGGATTGGAATTCTTTAATATCCGTATTGTTTTAGGCTTTAAGTGAAACACTCTTAACTTAATTATTATAATTACAAAAATCCTAAAGCCAGAACCATAATTGGCGGATGGAGTCGGAAGCCACTGTCAATTGTTGTTGTTTTCATCCGTCGAGTGCGGTTGCGAGCGCTGTTCCCCTCCGTTTCATCCGACGTTCTGACTTAAGGTTAAAACTTTTAAAGGCTTGACTGCCTATTAACAAAATATCCAAATATAACAGAGTGTCTTGCTGAAGTAATAAATATTTTTTTTTATATCAATTTGTTTCTTTTTCTATAAATAAGAATGGAAATATTTTTTTTTTTTAACAAATTATACAAATACAACAATAGATGTGGTAATGTGGGTTGTGATGATCGAATGACCATCGGCAACATTATACATATCTTCTTGTGCTGTCTCTGTCTGTTTCAAATTTCAAAAGCCCTTTTCATCAACAACTAAATACTTCAATCTTCCAGTTTATAGTTGAGTTATAGCGAGTTACAGTGATTGCTTTGAAAGCATTTTTAAATGACAATAATAATGGTATAGTAGTAAATCATCTCTGGATATTACATTGGTTGGATAAGCATAAGGAGATCTTCTTTAAGGAAATTCTCATCAGATACATTTGTAGTAGAAGCAATAAATAGAAACATCACACTTGGAATGAGTCTTAAAAATATAAAACAAAATTTATTAAAAAATTATTTAAAATTTAAAAAAATATTTCCTAACATACCTCAAGTCATAAAGAGATTTGTCCATATCCTGGTCAGAAAATTGGCTACCACTAAGTGTTAAGTTAAACTCCAATGCCTCATCTGCCAGACATGACTGTACGAATTGATAAATGTCGCCAAGTTTTTCATAAACGTTAAATGTTCCCTGTAATCACAAAATATCAATATTAATTAAGATCACAAAGTCATAAGAATTTCACTCTTGAACCAACCTGTAAATAAATTCCATTTGGAAATTTAATACGAATCAATGCAAAACGATACATTCGAAGATTACGTTGTTCTTCACGTTCACGCATTGCTTTTGTCTTTAAAATCTGTGCGCTCTCAATGGCTTCACTTCGAAGTTGTTGTTCACGTTTAATCTCTTCGGGGGTAATGCGGAAAAAGTCCATTGGCAATTCAGTGCGTTTTGCTTGCATTGGCAAAAGTACTTGAATATTTCGATCTAATTCTAAAAGAATAGGTTCGGCATTTTGAAGAGCATCGAGCAGAACTGGAAGTTCCATATCAGGATCGAGATTGTCTTTGCACCAAAGTAGAAAAGGTTCGTTGTCGATTTCTTGTTCTCTAAAACCAGCTCCATTGAGAAAGTCTAATGCACCTTCTACATAACGAACTTTTTCACAAAAGATTCTAAAAAAAAGTATTTCCATTTTTATTAAATTTTCCTATTTATGAAATTGGTTTTCAAGTAACGAACCTGTTGGTCATTCTGATTTTGCAGTACTTTTCTTCGTCTGGATGATTTATTAGATTTTCAATATATTTGGAGAGCGTGGCAACGCAGTCCTCAGCCTGAAAGTTATATGAAAATTGGCTATATTTTAAAAGGGAGTCTGGGTAGAAGGTGACAATAAGTGTATTTGGTAAACTTATGCAAAACATGAAATTTTGATTCATCCAATAAATAAACTGCCACTGGATAAAGCTTTTTAGTAAGTAGAAGAATAGAAGGGGTTTGTTTATGGCTTTTTCATACCTGCAGGGAACCTGCCTATGTAATCAATTTATATTGAAGGTTTTGAATGAAAACATAATCGCATTGAAGAACGTTTGTTTGGATTAGCTGTTCTATTTTGGGTAATACAGGTACTATGGAAACGCTTATAAAGTAGCAAAATATCGATTACTGGGTTTTAAAATCTGATTTCAGATTCGATTTCAGCACACCCAAAACCTCTGAAAGAAAAACTGTAAGCTAGGGAAATGCTTAAAAAGTAGCAAAAGTACCGATAAGAATAGAAGCAAAATCCATCTGCAGATAGAATCTTGAAAAACTTAATTAGTTTCTCTTTTCTTATATCTTGATGTGTAATTTGTTCAACGTCATTCTTAGTGAGTACAAAAATAAGCAGTCTATGATGACTTCTTTGTGGAATTGACGGGCGATGCGTTGATTGCGGTTGACATGTCAGATTTGATAATAATCCTATATTGGCGGTTGGACAGGTTTGATTGAAGGGTGGGGGTCAAAATTCTATATGACCCAAAATTCGTGATGGAGGCAGAATAATGGCTAATAGTAAATTGTAAAAATAAAATAAATAATGTAGAGATTCGGAGTTACAGAATTTCGAAAACCAATTTTGAAGAACAGAATTTTAGATTTCCAGATTAAAAGAAAATCAGGATAATGGAATATAGAAGAACGACCCGTATCCGCGATTGAATCTATGATATACATAATTACTTTTGGAAATCCAAGTTTTTTTTTTTAAGTTTAAACAAAATAATTTTGAACCAACTTTTTTTCCTTCTTCTAAAGCGCATAAAGCAAAAGATATAAATTCAGTCAACTTCTTAAGACCTGAGTATGAAATAAAAAGTAAAATAGTATTGTAATGGATTTTTTATAATAAATAGGGTGTATAAGATCAAAATTAATAACAAAAACAATTTAATTTTTAACTTAAAAAAAAAAAAAAACATAAGAGAAAACTACTTTTCAAATAGGTTAGGTTAGGTAGAAATGGCTGTCAGGAAAACAATTAACACACTTAGACCATTTATTGGTCCGTTGTGATACCATGATTTTGTAGGGAAATTCCTCACTAATTAAACCAGTTGGAGCTTTTAATGAAGCGGTGAAGGTTGAAGATATCAGTATTGATTAGTTCACTAGTATCTTCTAAGAAATATTTTTCCAAGTATTTTTTACCTCTACTGGAAAGGGCATGAGCAGAGAAGATAGATGTTGGATTGTTTTTCTTCCTCATCAAGGCAACTTCTACAGAAGTCGTTAGAGATTACGCCAAGTCTTATGGCGTGTCTACCTATGAGACAGTGTCTTGTTAAGACACCTATTACAGGGCTGATATGCAATCTGCTTAGAGACAATAAATTTTTTGAACGTTTTCGATCTAGCCTAGGCCAGATCTGCTTGGTCGTTTGTCAAGTTATAATGTTTGACCATCGTATGTTTGTTGCCTCTATAGCTTCTTGCTTCAGCATGAGTTTGCACGTTGCGATTAGTATACCAATATTTGCCTTATTGGGTAAAATTGGTATAAGAGTTCCACTTCTGGCGAGTTCGTCTGCTTCACAGTTTCCCAGAATATCTCTGTGACCCGGCACCCAAAAGAGGTGAATGTTAAACTGTTCTGACATCTCCATGAGAGATGATCGACCGTCGCGGGCAGTTACGGAGTTTCTGGAAACCGAAGCTAACGATTTAAGGGTGGCCTGGCTATCAGAGAAGATGCGGATATCCGATGTAGATATCACGTTTTCTTTGAGCCAAGTCAATACTTCTTTAATCGCCATTATTTCCGCTTGGAACACGCTGCAGTGATTAGGGAGACGGAAGGAGAGACTAACATTAAGTCTATCTGAGTAAATCCCGCCACCCACTCCGTCATTGGTTTTAGAACCATCTGTGTAGAAATTAATTGAATCATCTCTCAGAAACTCGGCATTGTCCCATTCTGATCTATTTGGGATGGTGACACTTTTCAAATAAGAATCAACAAAAAACCACAAGAAAATCTAATTTTACTCAACAATTCAATTGAAAGTCGAATTTCACACCGCAGTTTTTTTCGCAAAATGTTGAACTTTGATATTCATAGTGTCGCAAGCTACAATAAGAAAAAATTAAGGTGCACATATGTATGTGTACCCAGGGACTGAAGAGGTTAAGAAACCCATTTTGAGAAGGAATTTGCTAAAAATAAAAAAAACATTGTATTGTTAACAATGCTCTGAGTTTTGGTAGACATAAAAGTTTTGCAATAGATCGATCACACTAGTCTGCAATATTTATCTTTTTTATTCTCCTTCAAATAATTTTTTGAAATTATGAAAGATTTGACTTTCCAGAATATAATTTGGTTTCAGGAAATTTCTAGCGCTTACTATTTTTTTGTAAAAGATTTTTGAAAAATATGAGTAGTTTGTAGAAAATAACCCTTTTAGATTCGGTTGACCTTGCACAAAAATATAACTATTATTCGTATTCAGCTCAAATTTTGAGGACTTATTTCTCATAACATGATCTATCATATGAAAATATGAAAAAATTGTATTTATTAATTAAACTTTACACACATTTTAAGATACTAATTGACACAAACAGCAAAAATATTGAAATCCTGCAGTTTTAAGTTAATCCCACATGAATAAAAATACCTTAATTAAGGAAAATGTAAAATCTCAAAAAATCTTATATTTAAAAAGTCAAATATGTAAAGAAAAGTATAATAAAATGCATTAATTTTATATATTTTTTTTTTCTATTAAGAAATATTTTATTTATTCGATAAACTGTCTTGTACAGCATCAGATTTGTTTCTCCTAAGAACAAAGGTATAATTTTTTTATGGTTTTTGTTGTGTTGAGTTCGAATACGAAATAAAAAAAAATTCTACCACGTCAGGATTTTGAGATGTTACCATTAAAGAATCACAAAATCAAGTTTTTTTTTTTAAGAAAATCTCAAAAAAAAAACTACTACATATATCTCAAAAAACGGGAGCTGATCGAAATTTTTTGAATTCGGATTTAAAATCAGCATACCAAAAGCTATTAGAAAAGTATACTTTTTCTCTTGGGAAAAAGAAATATGAATTTTTGAAAATCAGTTTTTTTACGGTAAGATAAGCCAAACCTACTAAACTTACTTAAATTTAGATTTCTCGAATAAAAAAAGAGATATTGAGAAGATTTAAACTGAATTTGAAAGAAAAAAATTAATTCTTTTATAAACCGTGACTAGTTTAGTTGAAAAAGTTTACATTACGCCAAAATATTGTTTCGAAAACAGGAAAACAAAATAGGTTTTCGAGATTTTCTAACGGGAATATCCTAAAAACGTGACGTGCTAGGCCAATTTTGACTTCAGAATCAACATACAAAAATACTTTATAAAACTATAGTTTCATTAAAAGGAGGATTTCCTTGCAGACCAGTGCTATCAGTAAACAAATTAACAGCAGTTCCCATATTCTGAATAGGACTCAACTACTGATTTTAAAGTGTACAATGTATCTCAAATTCCTTTTCATTTGCATTGGATAGCAGAACACTTGGTGTGAACAAATGGAAAGATTATGTGAAAAAAGAAAAGCGCTGTGCTTGAGACAAGGACTGTTCATGGACCACGAGTTTAATAAGTAAGATAAAAGTTACTCTACGTGTAAGAAACTTGTTAGATAAGGTTTTTATTAGGATTATTACAACATTAAAGCCTTTTGACTTACCTTTTCCTTGGTATTACAATTGTATATAATCAAACAAGCAGTCAATGCCCTCTCTTGCTCCAATTGCTGATAAAGAAACTCCTTAATCTTGATCTTCCATTCTTTTTTGGGAAGAATTTCTTCGCCAATCATTGGACATCGAAAGAATACACCATGACAAGCCAAATTCTTATTCTCCACAACTTCTTTAGCTGCCTCCGCAGCTCCACCACCTGCCGCACCAGCTGCTGCCTCTTCTTTAAGTTTCCTCTCAGCTTCAAGTTCACGTTTAGCTTGTGCTTTAATAGCTGCCAATGATGTATTAAATTCTTTATTATCTTTCTTTTCAACTCGAGCTAAAGCAGCCGCAGCTGCTGCTTTAGCTTCGTTGCTTAATTCTTGACGTTTTGGTGGAATATAAACGTCTTTGGGTGGTTGACGATTGGACGACGATGGTGCAGAAGGAGCATTCAATTGATGTCCAGTTCCAATGTTACCAACTTTAAGCTGGATTTAAAAAAAAAGAGGATGATGGAGTAAAAAACAAAAGGAAATTGAGATTTACCTTGAATTTAGCTTCTTCCTTTTTACGGGAAAAGAATTTCCTAATTCGATTGGACATTTTGAACTCTTAAATTCTTGGCGAATGCTCTTTGGGAAGTTTAAGTTTCGCTACAGAAAGTTTAAGTTCTTCAATTTCTTTCAAGGTGCCTAAAGAATTAAAAAAAAACGTCATTTCCCCTCCCCAATCTTTTTCCCCTCGCTTTTTGCAAACTTACTTGGTTCAACAAACTTTTCTGTTATAACTTGACCAAATTTACGCCAAGCAAATCCAATCAATACCAAATTTGTTAACAATATCAAAAGCAACACCTTCAACAGAGTTATTTGCAGTTCAGTGAACTCGATCGGACTCTGGAAGGTGTCGGTTGCTTGATTAAATTGCGTTCGTAAATTTAATGCAAATTTTATTGATACATTTATTAGTTTTTCGGTTTGCAGAGCGAATCCTTCTAAAGATTTATTAAAGGTTTCGTAAAATGAATCAGCAACATTCATTTGTTACAACAAAATTTTTTTGTGAAAAGAAAAAACCGAAATTTTTTCTTGATAAAAAGAAAAAAAAAAATGGAACAAAACAAATTAATAGAAATTTTTATTTGATTTTGTTCTTTCAATATTGTTGGTTTGTTTTCTTTGTTTTGTGTCGAATATAATTAAATATATTTTTTTTTTAATAAAAAACCGAGTTTTTGTTCGATTCAACCTGTGACATTTTTTTTTTTCTGCACATCCAGATTTTTTTTTTCGGATAGACGACAGATGACGTTTTGTTGTTGTCAAAAAAAAAAATTTGTGTTTCAATTCCATTTTGGATTTTTGGAATTTTGCAAAAAATGAAAAGACGTGTTCAGAGAAATGAAGGACGTGTCTAAATAGTTATTTTTTTTTCATGAGTTTTTGAAACAAGTTTTTAATTTTGATTATACACGAGGAAGTTTGAATTTCAAGTATTTTACAAACATGGTATAAAAAGAGAAGGTATGATCATTAGAAAAAAGTCTGTATCGATAACTGTCAGATGAAAGAAAAAATAGATGGCTTCCTAAGTTTTTGACAGCTGCCCTATTGAAATTGTTGTTGAAAAAAATTTTTCTTGGAAATTGTTGTTGCTTTTGACTTTGCCAAATTAAACGTCATATCTTGTCTTTTTATAACATGTTTTACAAAAGCCGTTTTTTTGCTAAATTAACGGCCATATTATTCACTAGTTTAAAAAATACATCTGGATGTAAAGAAATTGAAATGTCAAAAATAAATCCAAATCCATAATCAAAATAAAATAAAACCCGACAGTGAAAAAATACCTAGTCATTTTTAACTTTTTTTTTTTAAACTATTTTCATAATTAAAATCGGGATAACTGTTTTGGATTTAGATTTATTTTTGACATTTGACAATTTTACATCAAGATGTATTTTTTAAACTAGTGAATAATATGACCGTAAGTAATTTTTTACGAATACAATTTAAAATGTTCTTCAGCCTGGGGTCGAATTACGGCACACGATTACGATCATACATTAACGTTTTGACTATTTCTGTCTCTATTTAATTATTAGAAAACGATAGTTACACATAGCAACCAGTCGTTAACGAACGTATGCCGTAATTCGACCCCTGTTTTCATTAGAGCCCAACCCGACTAACAAATTTGCTTCTATAAAGCTTTACAGGTGGTAGTGTAGCTCCTGTAAAGCTTTATAGAAGGGATATTGTGTTTTGGGAAATGAGATAATTTCGCAAATTAGGTCAGTTCAAATTTAAAATTAATTTTTTTTACTATATGATTTGACATTCGAAATGAGATGATATTATTATTATTATAATTTATTAACATAAAATTAAAATTTACATGTTAATGTATATACAAGTGCTAGCTGCTTAGAGCTTCTGACTCTTAAATGAAAAAAAATAATATTATATAAAGTACTTTATAATATAATTACATAATTTATAAAGAAAAAAAAAAAAAATATTTTTAAATGTTTAAATTTCAATGTTGTGTGATTTGATAAAATTGTATAATTTTTTGATATTCTCAGAATCTAAGTTTTTCAAGATCTCTTCTACTGATGACGTTTCGTTGTAGATGCTGGTGTTGGATGTCAATGATTTGCATGCTCCTATCCCAAGAATGTGTTTCAAATCTATTGTTGTTTGACAAAGAGTGCATGTTGGTGGGTTTGTTTTTTTAAGAAGATGTTGATGGGTGAGTGCAGTGTGTCCTATACGGAGTCTGACCATTACAGTGTTCATCCGTCTGGAGGTGGTGGTTGGGTAATATGGTTTGATTTTGTCGATGTTGATTGATTTGTATGGGTGTTGATAGTTGTTGTGCCAATCAGTGAGTTGTTGTTGTGTAAGTTTGTTTCTGGTTTCGCGCAGAAGATCACGTTTGGTTATATTGGCGATCGATTTGACTGGCGCAGAGTGAGCCTCATTGGCAGCCTTATCAGCATGTTCATTACCGGTAATACCGACATGTCCAGGCAACCACATTAGTTTTGATTTATTCTGATGTTTTATCAGCAGATCTCTTATTTTACTAATTATAACTGTTGTGTTGTTTGGATTCAAAATTGCGCTGAGGACTGCACGACTATCTGAGCATATAACAAAATTGTTGTTTAGCTTTGTCATTATAGTTGCGGTTTCAAGGATCGCTGATGCTTCGGCGGTAAAAATTGAAGCTATATTATCTAATAAACCTATAGATAGCAATGAACCATCTTCGTAAGTTGATGCGAATGATGTGCTGTATTGGGTTTTAGAGCCGTCGGTGTATACAAATTTCCAACCATTCGACTTCAATAAAGTTGTTACATCTTGAAATAATGCTCGGTACATTTTGTTGGATGTATTACCCTTTGTGTAGTCTGCCAAATCCATGATAAAAGATGAGTTTTGAATAGACCAAGGTGGGAACATTGGGAAGTATTTACTGTTTTTCACAACAGGAAGTTCCATTGAATTTGCGGTTTTTATTGCGATTGATAGAGCTGATGGAATACGCTTGGGATATTTTGCTTGCAAGATTGATTTAACATCATCATTTATTATGGAGCCTTGTGTAAATGACAGTTTTACATATAGTTTAACTCTGCTTTCAAGAATGCGTTCGTCGACTAAATGAAGTCCAGCTTCCGCCATAATATTACGTATAGGACTGGTGGGAAAAGCGTTTAAGCATCTACGAACTGTTTGGTGATATGGGGCTTTGATAATGTTGATTGTTGTTTTTGGGGAGTTACCATAGATAAGAATACCATAGTCAATCTTACTTAGTACCAGAGATCTTGCAACGTTACATAGAGTGTTTAGATGAGCATTAGATTTACTACATGATAAGTATTTAACGATGTTAGCCCTAGCAGCTAGACTTTTTTTAACTCAATGCAATGGTTTTTAAAATTATATCTATCACTAAAAATAATACCTAATATACTTAACGTATTTACATTTTGTATGTTTACATTATTGAAGTTAAAAGTATTTTTTTTGCAAGATGTTTTACGACACTATGTAATGTTTTGCATTTGTCTACAGATAATTTTGCTCCGGAATCATCGGACCAAGTTAAAATGTCTGAAAGAATGTTAGTGAATATATTTTGTTGTTCTACAAGACTGTTATGCCTGCATAAAATGTACACGTCATCGGCATAGATACAATGATCAAGTTGTGAATAGTTTGATATTATAGAGCTAATTTCATCAAAAGCAATCAGAAACAGAACCACTGACAGTGGAGACCCTTGGGGGATACCGTTCTGTAAAGAGTAATATTCAGAAAAGCAATTATTTGTTTTGACACAAATTTTTCTATTTGTTAAAAAAGATTTTATGTACTGAAAAATCTTCGGGCCTATACCCCAGGCTTTAATTTTGTTTAAGACTTGATGTATACCAATTCTATCGAAAGCCTTTTCGAAGTCAAGTGACAAGATAGTCACATGGTTTCGAGCCGATAGAGCTTTTGTAACATAATAATCGAGGTGAAGGAGGGCGTCGTCACAGCCTTTGTTAGCTTTGAAAGCTACTTGATTGGGGCTTAAAAGGTTTTTGGATTCCAGAAACCAAAGCAGTCGTTTCGCAACAATTTTTTCCAATACTTTAGAAGCACAGGGAATAAGTGATATTGGACGGTACTCGTTAACACTCGTGTTTATTTTTTTTGGTTTTGGTAAAGGCAGAATGGTTGCTAACTTCCAGCTTTGTGGAATGATACCAGTATCAAGAATGTTATTGTATAATTGTATAAGTCTAGATTTAGCTGTTGTTGGAAGGTTTTTCAGCATCGGATAAGAAATCCGATCCCTGCTGGGGGTTTTGCCTTTTAATTTGGAGAGGCAGCTTTCGAGCTCGATTTTTGAAATCGGTGTTTCAATATGTAGAGATTGAGAAGAAAGGTAATTAGTATTAAAAGGTGAATTCAGTGATTGAATTTTATTAGTTCTGAAAGACAAAGAAAAGTTTTCATCGTTGGAGAGATTTGACCACGTTTTTGCGAAAACGTTACTTATTTCGCTCGGGGTAATGATTTTTTTACCTTGGTCTTCTATACACATTATAGAGTGCGGTGTATAAGAACCTGTTAGACAGCGGATTTCTTGCCAGATTTTAGAGGGAGAAGATGTGGGGTTTATTGATGATGTAATTACATTAAATTTATTTGCCTTTGAAATTTTTAATTCCCTACGAAATTTAGCATTTGATTTTTTAAATGCGAGAAGGTTTAGCTGGTTAGGATATTTTTTGAAAAGTTTCCATGCCTTGTTTTTTATTTTTTTTAATGAGTTGAGCTCTGAATTCCACCAAGACACGTTCCGACTTGGAGGTTTTGGCGAATTTTGGGGAATTGAGAGGTTGGCTGCAAATCTAATCGCTTTAGTAAGTCGAGCTGTCTCTTGATTAATGTTTGAGGAAGTGCTCGTGTACGATAAATTTTGTGTGATATGGTGTTGAAAAACGGTCCAGTTTGCAAGATCAGTTTTAAACTTGGGAGTAACACGATACTTTTCGAGTGTTTGACTAGATGTTAATGTCGTTATTATAGGGAAGTGATCACTGTTGTAAAGATTTTCTAATGCGATCCATGATATTTTTGGAAACAATGTAGGGGAACAGGTGGTTATGTCTATATGTGTGAAGCTTTGATGGGTAGAAAAATGAGTAGGGGAGCCATCATTGAGAATTATGAGGTTAGAGTTAGATACAAACCTTTCTAAGATCGCACCTCTACAGTTAGTTACGGGGGAGCCCCAGAGAACGCTCCATGAATTAACATCGCCAGTTAAAATAACTGGCGTGCTTATTTGGTCAGTTATATTAACAAGATCATTGATGGAAAACGACTGATTAGGATGTATATATATCGATATTATGGTAAAATTACATGGGAGTTGAATTTCAACTGCTAGTGTAAGAATGGGAGAATTAATCACCTTTAGTTTATGTGGTATACCTTTTCTTACTAAAATAGCTATTCCTTGTTTTGATGTTACGTTTTGTGGTAAGTTATGAAAGTAACCTTCATATATTTTTGGTATATTCGGTTTGAAATTGGCTGCGCAGTGAGTTTCTTGAAGAGAAATCACACTTGGCATGTATTCTTTAATAAGAATACACAACTCATTGTAGTTATTAATAAAACCCTTCATATTCCATTGAAGGATTTTGGTTTTTTCTTTAGTTATGTAGGTGGACTTTGAGTCATTTTGTATTAAATTGGTGTTGTCGTTATTGGGGTGATCAGTTTCTTGACTCCGCGGCTCGGATGTTGAGGCAACCAAGCTCTCTGAAGAGCTCGGCTGACTCAATTCCCGATCAGCGGAGTCAAGTAGTGGTTCGATGTTAGTGTAGTTATAGCATATCGACATCTTGTGGGTCTGGGTTTTCTACGTAGTATTTATGTTTTTCAAGCAAAGCTTGAGTTACTTTTGAAATAGGGGATTGAGATTGTTTATTAGATGTGTGGGTTTTTGATTTTTCAGATGAATCGGGCTGTGTGGTAATAGAGTTGTTTGGGTTTGTTTCTGAAATTTTAGAAAAATCAGATAAAGGAGTTGGATCGGATATTTTTGGTTCTTGAGTTAAATTAAGATCTGGTTTCTTATGATTGTTTAATTTGGGAGAGGTTGGATGATAATCATTGGAAGTGGTGGATATAATGGTGTTTTGAGGTATATTTATGGCAAGGTTATGAATTGTGGAATTTGTACTGTTAGTTTTGGTGCTTTCAGAGTTTAAAGTTGATTTTGCTGTGTTAGTTTGATTAGATTTATGAGAGTTTTGTTCACTTTCTTTATTAAGAATTTGTGCTGCTGAATCATCCGCGTTTTGCTTTGTTTTTTCGGAAAATAACTCTGATGAGGATGAGAAATGAGCGGGGATGTTATTTTGTTCTCTATGAATTTTTTTAGCTTCAGCCATTGTGCATTTTTTGTGGGTTTTTATTGTTAGGATTTCTTTGGCTTCTTTATAAGCAGGGCAAGTCTTAGAAGAAGACGAGTGAGCTTGTGAGCAATTTGCACACATAGTTTTAGTGCAAGGTTGAGGAGTGTGCGGAGGGAGACTGCAAATATCGCATTTTGCTTCACCGGTACACCGTTTACTCGTGTGACCGAGAAGTTGACAACTACGACAGCGCATTGGATTTGGTATGTATTCAGTGACTTTTGCTTTAAAAAAGCCAATGTCAACTGTTTTCGGGGTGTAGTAGAGGTTGAATGTAAAGAGAATTAAACCGGTTTCTCTCTGCTTGCCATCCACGTTTTTGGTAAATTTATAAACATCTTTAACTCCTTGACATTCCATTTCTTCAAGTATTATGTCTTTTGGGGTGTTGATCAAACAAGGGGCATAGGCAATGCCCTTTGACTCGTTTAGTTTGTCATGCAATTTTACAATTACTGGACAAGTTTTGGCAAGATTGTCAACTTTAAGGAATGTTTCCGCAATTTTTTCTGTTTTAACTAAGACAAGAAGGTTGCCGTCACGCAATTGAGAAATTTGATCATATTCTTTGGATATATTGTCAATTGATTTTTTTAATAGGAAAGGATTGAGGGACGATATGGGCTTTTCATTTGATTTGGGAGAGATCACTATAAATTTGGGATTTTTTGTGTTTGTTGAAGTTGGAAGTTCGGGGTAAGTATATAAAGGAGTTGGGGTTATATTGGATTTATGTTTTTTATTGGGTTGGGAAAAGGATGAATCCACATCAAGCGGCAAATGCCTGTAACGGGATCCACCTAGCCCCGCGGGACCAGGCATTTTAAAAAAGTTAGATAGCACTCACACGTGTATTTTTCTTTTCAAGCAAAAGAGAAAACGAAAATGATTGTTATTCGATAAGAGAAATGTGGTATAACGGGAGATACCGGTTTGCGCAAAGTAGCACAAAATAAAAATCACACAAGAGACTACGAACGATGCTTTCGGTTTGATGGTTAGTCGGTGACTGTGAATGAGATGATAATTTGCGAAACTATCTCATTTGGACTGGTGAACACAGACTTATAATTTGTGAAATTATATCTCATTTAGCTTCGTTAACCAAAAGATTTTAAGGCCTAAGTGCCGGGCTACACGGTGATTTTTCAATCGCCTAACCAGTCAGTTTGTAGAGGGGTGAGGATTTTCCACTTTTTGACGTTAGTTTGTTCCTTGAAAATGTGAATTGGAACGTGATTGGGCACAACACTGTGCCTACGTTTTGTAACTTAGTCGAGAACTTCTCGCATCGAAAAATTTAAAAACAAAAATTCCATACGTTTCTCTATTTGGAAAAATAACCTGTGTTTGTATCTCGATGTGAGAAGCAACCCTGTAAATTTTGTATTCCATTGGAATTATTGGAAACTGTCAAAAAAAGGGAAAATATTTGTACCTTTGGCCATCAAAGGTCATATAGACATAAGGGGTATTCACGATCCGATGCAACTGGTCTTGTATCAGTGCAAAAGTGTAAAATCTTACAACACTAAAACAACAAAATATACGGATTAAAATTTTACAACAGTCTTGCACTTTTGCTATACCCTAGACCTATTGCAAAATAAAAATACAATAGAGTAAAATTATTTTTGACAGATGGCAGCTCACCGTTGCGTCGCCCATCATAAACAGTTTGTCTTTTTTAATCTGTTTATTATGGATGTCGGCTTGTCGGTACTCATGTCCCGTAATTTAGTTTCTTTTGATGTAAAATAATTTGTGAAAATTAATCAACCCAAACAAAACAAAGAATTAAATTATAAAAAATGGAAAAAAAGAAGAAGCAACAGTGGAGGAACAACCCTGTTAAAATAAAAAACATCATGGATTTCATTCATGCTTCAATATTTACTATAGATAAGAAAAGGGGCGTTCAAGATCTATTGTAAATAAATAAAATTTTACATTTTTACTAGGCCTGTTGCACCAGATCGTGAATACCCCTATAGTTTTACAATAAATATCTCAAGGCTCGGTAGTCCGAAGGTAAAGCAGTCGGTCAGCCAGTGGAGGGTACCAAGTTCAAGTCACAGTTAGGGCATGTAATTTTTTCTTTTTTTTTTCTTTAATATTCTTTTCTTATTTTAAAAATTTAAGTGATACAAAAATAAATTACCGTGAACACTTTTACTTTTAACACATCTCACATTTAATGCAAGATTATCAAATTTTTTTCAAATATCTTACTTTCTCGCATCCTTTTCGCTTGTGAGTAATTTAGGCAGTTCAATCGAGAAATTATCTCGATAATTTTCTTACAGACACAGTTTTATTCACATTTTTCCAGTCTGTCAAGCATTTTGATTCAGAAATGTTTCAAGGCGATTTGTTCCGATTTGCGTGTTTCGTGCGAGAAATTTCTCGACGCGAGAGTTACAGAACGTAGGCACAGGCCCTAAAGGCGAATTAAATATTTAAGCAAGCTCAACTAAACAACCTTTGAGAACCAATTTAAGCAAATCTAATAAATACGGCTGTTTGTATACTTATAATTTTTTTTACAAAAGAACACGCCTATAGTCAACAACTACAACAACTGAGTTCAAAAATAAATTAGTATTAAAATATTTAAAAAGTTACATCTTCGAACTCACTATGTTCCACTTCCATATAATTTCATCAATTTCGCTCAGTCACTAGCACCAACATCATGCAACAAAAAATGAGCGAATTTATATTTTTTTCCCCAACATTCAAGCTGTCACATGATTTTCACCTGACTGACATTTTTTCTTCTTCCGAATAAAAAAGTTAATTTTCCAACGGGAAGAGTGTGATTAATAAATTTAATTTATTTGCTTTTTTTCGCAATCTGTTGGAGTATCTATTAATCCATTCAAAATGAAAATCTGTGGTCCAAAATTGTCCCTTTGCGGTCTTATTATTTCTGTGTGGGGAATCATTCAATTGGTAAGTCGAAAAAAATACCCTTCAATCACAACTGCGAACAAAATCGATAGCAAAAAAAAAGTCATCCAAGAAAAATTTTCTTTTCTTTGATTTTTGTTTTCTATTTTGCAAGATTCTACGCAATAACTCATTTAACGAATCTAATTAATTAAATTTATCATGTTTTTATGTTTGATTCAATTTTTTAGACACTGATGGGATTGTTCTTCTACATTCATAGTGTGGCTCTAATCGAAGATTTGCCCTTGGAGGAAAAGTATGATAACATCGATGACTTCTACTCGGCTGCAAATGCTGCCTACAATCAGGTAAAAAAAAACACACAAAAATACTTGATTACTTTTTATTAATTTGTATAAATGCGTATTGAATTGAAGGCCAAGGTCTTAAGAGTATCTCTTTAGTTAACGCCCTATTACCTTTTATTGATATATGACAATGACAACATGTAAGGAATAGGGTACCTTCTTAGTAGACTTGAAAAATTGCTTTTTGTTGACAATTCACTGCAAGCAAATGATGAATTTAAGTTGTTGAATGTTGTAAATAAGCGATCTCAAAATTCACAAAATGAAATCACTTTTGCATTCCTTTTTGATACTCGAGTCTGAAGTATGAATCATACATAGCTAGTTGCCAATTGCGAGCTGAATTAGTTAGCTTAGTGTGAACAAAAATATTCCTCAGATGCAGTTTGGCATATGAGTATTTATCCGCTTCGATGTAGATGTCCTACGCGAAGCCAATTAGTGGAATTTATTTGTTGAAGATGTTTTCTTCCGTGTTCACAATTACCTTGCACACTCCAAAATGGCGATTTACTATTAGCTTTTCGGGTCTTCATTGTAGTGTGCGACTAAAGTCGCACAGCGGCAACACTGGGCTGAACAAATGCCGTTTTCCATTTACTCGGAAACAGACAAGGGACCTACATATCGTCGCTGTAGTTCTAATACCTCGTAACCCAGAAAAGTCTATTTTTCAGGAGAGCCAAAAAACTAAGTATGAAATGTATGAGAATCAATACAAATGATCTGGTTTTGATTAAGCGTAGCTCTGACAATATCGATGTTAGGCAAACAGGGTCTTTTCTATTACATCCGGATTTTTTTCAACAATATAATTGCATCATTAGTCCAAAATCGCTGTTTTGTGGGTTACGAGGTATTAGAACTACAGCGACGATATGTAGGTCCCTTGTCTGTTTCCGAGTAAATGGAAAACGGCATTTGTTCAGCCCAGTTGCCGCTGTGCGACTTTAGTCGCATTTTGACCCCTTATTTTAACTCGTGCGGCCATGATATGACCTTTTGATAAACTGGGTATTTTGACCCTTTTTGAAAAATACTGTGACTTTTTTGACCCCATCTCTAAAAGAATGAATGGAAAAAATTAGTTTTCTTTTTTGATGAAAACCTTTCAACCTCATTGAATTTTTTTCACTTCAGATTCTTTGATGTAATCAACTCATAGCAACCTGTACCTATACTACAATCAGAGGGTTCATCAAATAATAAATTTATGTCGTTTTCTTTCACTCAAATGAGAGTACCCTTTTAGTATTTATTTTTGCACTTTTTAAGGTTTTGTGTTCTTTGACGCCACAAAAGTGTAAAAAAAATTACTCCGGAGTAATTTTAGTACTACGGAGTACTCCGGATTTACTCCACATTTTTAGTCAGATTTACACCGATTTGCACACACACTTATGAAAAATGCGAAAAGTGTTTCTTTAAAATTCTTTTGTTATTAACAAAAACAACCATTATGAATATATTTTCTACTATATTATATTCTGCCATATATGTATATTTCTTCCATTATTTTCGTTAATTCTTCACTTTTTCTTAAATGTAATTGAAAACCGAATAAAAGAGCTTTTCAGGCAGTGTTCTTCATCAATAAAAAAAATCCTGTCCCGATAAATAAAAAATCCCATTTTTTTCTGCGATGATGGGATATTTTTATTTTACAATGGGCACGTTCAAACACCTATCGGATAGGCTATCTGGGATACCCGTATCTGGAATATCTTTTTGAACGAAGAGCTATCCAGATAGCTTGCCCAAGCAGCTACCAAAAAATATTGAGAAAATGAAACTGTTTATTTTGAGCAAATTACATTTTTTTTATTGTTGAATAGTACTTGCACAATCGTTTTCTTGCAAATTTGTATTTATTTTTAAGCCCGAAAAGTAATCAAAATAAAAAAAAACTAAATGTTTATCAGCTGATCACTCGAATACCTGAGGTATACCAGAAATTCTCGGATACCTTCAGATTATTTTTTGACAGAAAATGGTTCGTTTCCTTGCTAATTATTAACATTGTTTACAACAACAAAAAGCTATCCGATAGCTTTATGTTAGCTCTTTGAACGTGTCCAATTATCAAACTAAGGGTGTGTGTTAATTAGGCTGAAAAAAACCGATAAGAAGTATAATGAAAAATATACCAAGAGTAAAACTAAGTCCGCTTCTACACGAAGACGTAGACGCACAAGATGCACATAAGAGCAAAGGAGAAATCGGTCTTTCTCTCTCCCTTGTTCTTATGTTCATCTTGTGCGTCTACGTCTTCCTGTAGAAGTCGTCATACGAAAAAAAGAACAAAATAAAATCAAATAAATTTGCGTCTTCCAAAAAATATTACGTGTGTGCGCGACGAACCGAAACGAAAATCAAAAGGAAATTCGAAGATAATTTCTGCGCCTCGCGTCTTCGTGTAGAAGCAGAATTATCAACGAACGCTTATTATGGTCTCATATGTTATTAATACTATTTTTTTTTTTCAATTCATAAAATTTTTTCCCTAGGCCTGTTATCACTATTTTTTTCAAAGAAATTATCCATTTTTGCCTTGTCACACACACAATTACAAAAAAAAATTACTCTTAGTTCTATCACTCCAGAAAAAGGAGTACAAATTTAGAGTACTCCTTAATAGAGTGAAAGAAAACGACATTATTTGCATTCAAATCCAACTCGATCTTCCGATCAAAAACAATTTTTGTAAAAAATTCCTTATACCACCTAAATGATGAGAAATAGCTCCTTCTCATATCGTATTTTTCTCTTTTTTAGACATAACCCCTTTAGCCTCTTTTTAGTATCATTTGCAAAAATCATTGTTTGAACATATTCCTTTAAGTTCCGTACCTTTGGCTTGAAAAATTGCATTATCTTCAAAAGTACCTATATACCCATCTATTAGATATTTGATGCTATACAACATTCAATGCGAGGAAAAATGATAGTTATCATGGGGACAGAGAAAAAATTGAAAAAAAAGTATTATTCTCACAAAAAAAAAAAAATGTATACCTGCCTACACAAGAAAAAATATTTATAAAATACCTACAGTTTTGAACAAATAACTTACTCGGTCAAACCAATAGTCTGCGAGATATAGATCAGTTCCCGTTTTTCAAAATGGTGGAATTCGCCATTAATAATAACTTTCTTATGCTATTTTCTTATTTTAATACATATTTAAATGAATCTTAAGAAACACAATCACTTCTGACGTTCTTAACATCGAAGATAAAAATACTACTTATAGAAACAAAATTTTGGCAAAATGTTGCTTTTTGCCAAATTTTACAATAACTAATGTTTTATAATAGTTTTTCAAATCAAAGAATTCGTTCCGTTTTCCTCCGTTTTGTTTTCGCTTTTTCGTTATTATGAACGGAAGGGGACAAAATTAAAAACCAAAAGGAACCATATTGTGGAAATTTCTCAATTGGAATCCCTTCTCCCGGGCATTTTTCTACAGGAGTTTTTATTCAGAATAAACATTTCAATTTTGTTTTATTCAAGATGATTAATATAATAGCTTGTGGTAATGCAGTTTACATCATTGAAATTACCAACTATAACGATCAAGTAATCCAACTTGAGTCGGTACACGGAAGAAAAATATCACTGTGATAGTTCAAAAAACCGACAGCGGGCTCTCATGTCTACTAAAGATAATTCGAGTATGCTGAACACGATGGCGTACTTAGTTTTTCTGGATTAGGTCAAATAAAAAAGATTTTTGCGTTTGAAATTTTGTTTGCACATGCCAAAAATGAGGGTATAAAACACCATAGATATATTTTCCAATTTTTGATTTTTTATCGATGTAAAATGATGGAAAATCTATTTGTTTTGGAAGTATTATACGTAAGACAAGTTATTTAAAAAAAATCTGTCGAATGACTATTTAAATCATTATTTTCATGGAAAAAACACGTCGATTTTTCTTACATTTTTTAACTATAAAGGTACAAATGTATGCGAAAACTCAACATTTTTATGTAGACACCTTTTATGTGTTAGTATTCTGGAATATTATACATATGTAGATGTAGATATTTAATTAAAAAATCAGGCATGGTATCAATATTTTAATTTAAATTCCTTCAATTTGTTTTAAAATTAAAACATATTTACTATTACTTCCATCTACATACTGCATTATATGAGCTTACATACACAACACATAATATATTTGTCACAATCCATCTCTAACGATTTGTTGAAAAATTCCATATTTTATCCTGAAATACAAGATCAAATCGTTGCCACCGAGTGCTGCATTTTAATTTAAGTAATACGAAAAATATTAGAAAAATTGAAGAAAAATCGATGAATTTTTTCATGAAGGTAATGATTTAAATAGTCTTTAGACAGATTTTTTTTCAAATAACTTTTTTTACGAATAATACTTCCAAAAAAATAGATTTTCCATCATTTTACATAGATAAAAAATCAAAAATTAGAAAATATATGGTGTTTTATAGCCTCATTTTTGGCATGTGCAAACAAAATTTGAAACGCAA
Source organism: Episyrphus balteatus (assembly GCF_945859705.1). Lineage (NCBI taxonomy): Eukaryota > Metazoa > Arthropoda > Insecta > Diptera > Syrphidae > Episyrphus > Episyrphus balteatus. Next base: position 149,830,070 of record NC_079134.1, on the reverse strand, counting down.
AAATCTTTCTTATTTGACCTAATCCAGAAAAACTAAGTACGCCATCGTGTTCAGCATACTCGAATTATCTTTAGTAGATATGAGAGCCCTCTGTCGGAAAAAAAAATTAAAAAAGATCGTTTTTCAATAAGAATGTAAGTTAAAGATTTGAATAAATTCAAGTTTTTTTTTCTAAGTTTTTGACTTCATGCGGAAGTCCGTTGAAAAGTTGTATCCCTTTGTAAATCAGGTGGTTTTGCTCTCTTATACAGAGGTAAACAAAAGTCTTCTTACTCCATGTCAATGATTTGTGATTTAATCTATATTTTTTTTTTTTTTTTGTAAATAAACGGGATATAAATTTTGTTTATTTTTGCAAATCATGATTAATGTATTATATTTTGAACCTAACCAGCCTAGAAAGTACATATAGAATTTTCGATATCGGAGTATAACTATCGCGTTTTAATATATTTTGTAGAACTTGTCGCTTTACTTTTTTTAGCTGTACACATATGTATAGCGGGGGCGTATCAGAATCCCGAAAAAATACCGATTTTTTTAAATCCCGTCTTCCGAAATCCCGCTTATTTAAAATCAAGATCAATCTTGGCGCAAAGTTAATTAAACGTAAATAAAGCTTTATTTTATTTTCAATATAGACACCAAGATATGTTATTTTCTTCACACATTTAATGAGATTTCTATTTATCAATATTATGTATTTACGTCATTACCACTAATGCAAATAAATACAAAATATAGTAGGACTATTATCTGCAAGCAGGCAAATTTTGCAAATAACTATTTTAACTATTTATGGAACCATTGTAGTTTTTTTTTTTTTAAATTAAAATTGCTCTTTGGTCTTAAATGCTCGTTGCAAGTTCTAAACATTTTATATTTGTCCCAGTTAGCTATAGTATTCGTATTGGTAACTCTGTTATAAAGATATATATTTTTAACGTTTTAGCCTAGTACGCTGCTGATGCGAAATGAAAAAATCCCATACAAAATGACACAACGAAAAATTTCGTTCAGCTTTTCGTTCTGCAGTACGCTGATTGACACAGCGAAATTGAAGAGTCCGACGAAAAATTTCGTTTCGCACTTTTAAAAACAGCTCTTTTTCCCTGATTTGCACTCATGAACATTCGATAAAAGATTTTTTTCATATCAACCGATTTAATGATATCTCCCAGATTTAGTCTTTATCAGTTGGATTATTAACTGTGTCCTTCCTCAAATCGCACTTAACAAAAGCTTTTATTAATTAAATTAACGTAACGAGCTAAAGCACCGACTCTCAAGCCTTAAGAATTCTTCCAATCGAGAATCAATGCTCAAAAAAAAATTCTTTAAAACTCTCTCCTTACCTTGGCAATGGGGTTTTGCTTGTAAAAAAATAATAAATCATTATAGACTATTTTTGAGTTTGTCAAACAGAGGCTTATAACTTTTATAGGTTATAAGCCGCTAAAATGGTTTAAAGCACAATATTTCATTGTTTTTGACTGCTCTTTGTCTAGGATTCATTTTCGAACCATTTATGAGGATACTGAGACTGACGTATGTTCTTCTTATGAATTACGTTGCTGTAAAATTATTCATTGTTAATTTAGCAACTTGGATATGGTTTCTGCAGAAGCTTAAATGTAATAATTTCAACTCTTTTAACTTTTAAAGTGGTGGTACGCAGTTTGAGTATACCTGGTCTATCTTATCGGAACATTTTTTGAATAATGTATTTTGTATAATCACAAAAGTATAAAAACTTTATTTTTAAATTTCTAAATATTGTGTTTAATAACACGATTTTGCTTTATTTTGTGTTGCCATCTAATGAATAACACTATCTTTTTTTTTAGAACGCCTACAACTGTTGGATTGCAGCTTGCATCTACGTGCTGACGTTGCTATTGTCCGCCCAACAATTCTACGCGAACAGTCGAGTGACTGCCAACTAAGCGAAGCGAAGGCGGAAAACATCAAAAATGCCCTTATTTTTGCTTAAATTAATTTAATTTTTGTTTTTTTCTTTTTTTTTATTCGTTCCTCTCTTTGATTGTCGATGCTTTCATTCGTATGTGTTATACCCTCTTAATTCATAAGAAAAAAATAATTTGCAAAATATCAAACTGAAAATATATGTATATTAAATAAATAAGAAATAATTGTTTTTTTTTTCTTTCTGTTGCACGATTTTGATTTGAAAATACACATTCCTTACTTTTTTTTTTGTTTTATATCTGCAGAGGAACAAATTTGAATTATGTTAGTCGAAATTGTTTTATGAAAACTACTTTAATTGTTTATAAAATTAACTGTGTGTATATTGGATTCATTTTGTAATTAAATAAAACATAAATCGTAGTAAAAACAGCATACACATCTTATAATAATCACAAATTTAATTAAAACAAAAACAAAACGTTCTGTAACTGCCAAATGCAGATATAATTATTAGTCGTATTCGTATAACTAAATTGTAAAAAAAAAAATTATCCATCAAAAGTTCCCTTAGTGGAATTTCATATTTTTTTCTTTTATTGAAAATAAATGTTACAAAGTATTATCAGTTAAAGGAGTGTTTTTCATACAATTGAGGGACCTGGCAGAAGATTTGCTTGTAAAGAATGATGTGGAATGATGATCTTAGGAGCCCATGAGGGTGTTAACTACTGGAACTTTGTGAACCATTTGAGTTATGTGTAAGAAATTTACTTGGAGGGCTCCTAGGCTGCCGACTACTATCTGATAAAATTTGAATCGAAGTTGATAATAATTGATTTTTGCAGATTTGAGTATAATTTTTTTACATGAAGGATTTTTAACACTATTTGTTCCCTGATGTAGAAAGAAACCCCGGCAACAGAGTAGGAATAGACATTTTAAATTGAACTCAGAAAACAAACCCCAAAGAAACTTTGGGGTTTCATTTATGAATAGAGCTCTAACAGACCTTTCCTTGGTTATCTCACTCGATGGATTTAGATTTTGGAGTAATTTTTTTAAAATCCTTTTGTTTTCGGCAAAGAAGTGGGTTGGATATTTGGATTTTTTTTTCAAAATCTTAAAAAAATAGACCTCACAGAAACTTGGATTTCATTCATGAAAAGAGCTTAAAGAGATCTTTCTTTGGGTGTCTCAGTCGATGGATTTGGAGAAAATTTTTTAGAATGCACTTTTTTTCGGCAAATCTTAGAAAACTAGATTTGTAATGCCTGTTTAATATGAACTCGTATCCATAAATAAAATCTCGTTTCGAGACTTTCATCTGAAGATAACACTGGTCAGCGAAATTATTGTACCTTTTTTATGAGTTATGGATTTTCTTAACTGCTTTGACATCGTTGATTTAAATTAAAACCTACCCTCAGTTTGTAGGTACTTAAAATGTAGACAAAAAAAATCGATTATTGATATTTTATAACAGGAATATCTCGAAAACACAAGCTGGCAAAATTCTGATTTCAAAATCAAGTTCAGCACACCCAAAACGTTTAGAAAAATATTATTTTGTTCCTGAAACCAAACCACTGAAAGCTAGGGAAATGGTTAATAGGTATACATAGCATCGATTTAATAACAAGAATATCTCGAAAAACGCGAGCTGATTGAAAAATTATGATTTCGGATTCGAGTTCAACATAACCAAAAGTATTATTTTTTTCTTGAAACCACTTTTAGTTAGAGAAATGCTTACAAAGTAGTAAAAATTCAATTATTGAGATTTTGTAACGTTAATATCTCGAAAACGCGCTGGTAGGAAATTTTTGACTTTGGATTCGAGTTCAGCACCTTGGGAAAACTTCATCAAATTACATAAAACAAAACCCTTACTGCCCAGTGTAAATTTGCTTCCGAATATTGCGATTGCAATCCAGACTCAGAAACCAGACCTCAACGAAACCTTTAAGTTTCATTCATGAATAGAGCTCAAACAGATCTTTCTTTTCTTTCTTACTCGATGGATTTGAAGGAAATTTTTTAAATGCAATTTTTTTCTGCAAGGGCTACCTCTTGGATTATTTTTGAAAGTTCTAACAAATTAATTGTATGTTGGGCATCATTTAAGAACACGTAAAACTTGCATTGCTAAGTTGTAAGATATCTTTAATCTTCAAAGTAATTATAAATTATAGAAAATACAAAAGTCAGAAAAGATCATTTTGAAACCATAAACATTTTGAGGTTCTAATTTGGCGCCATTTAAGAAAGTACTTGTATATCAAATAGCTTTACTCAATCATACAAAATCTTCGAAATTATCCTTAGAGAACTCGGTATAAAATTTTGATAATTTGAAAAAGTAAACTGGGCGCCATTATATATTATTATAATTTTCAAAATTAAGCCGAAATTGTTTTCAAAATTCTGAGAGCATATTTCACCCTTTTCAGTTTGGGGACAATAAGTTTCGGGGCACACTGCATAAAAGAACACAATAAATAACACATTTTTTAACATAGGTATTTAATTTTTATTTCACGTCATCCTCTATAAGCACACTTATAATATTAATGTTTTTGTGTTTATTTGCATATTTAACTATTGATGTATTTTTAGTTTTCGTTTGTTTGTTTTAATTTGTTTTAAATTTTAATTTTAAAAACTTCAATTTCAATAATTTAAATATCAAAATATTAATTGCTTATAAAAGAAACAAAACAAAATTAAAAAAAAAACGTTTTTTTTTTAAATTAAAATTTATATAATTTACAAAATCAAAAACACAACAAATTACATATTTAATTTTTTGTTTCATAAAAACACACAATTATTGTTTTCTTGTTTTTAAATATAAAAATAAAACAATTTTTTTCTTAAATAAAATGTACAATTTATTTTACTTATTAGAATTATACTTTATCGTTTTATTTTTTGAAATAATTCAAATAATTTAGGTATGTAAAAATATTTATTTTTTAAGAAAATTACATAATATTTATTTTATTATTTTATTAAATAGATTTACAAAGTATCTAATTATTTTTTTGTTTATGTTTTAAATAAGAATTATACATTTTCGACTTAGGACTTAAGACTCGGTAATAAATAGGTTTTGTTTAAGAAATTTCTTATAAAATTACATTTAACGAGTATAAGAATAATAATTTACAAAATAAAAAAAAAATAAGACCAAATAATGTCTAAATTAAAAATATAAATCCACACAAAAGTGTTATTGTTCATTATTTTGTTTTTTTTTTTTTTTTTTTTATGATAAATACAAATAATTCACAAATGCGGGGTTTAAATTTTTAATTTAATTATAGTAATTGTTTGTTATAAAAGACTAGAGAGAAAATTTCGTTTAATTTTTTGTTCCATTTTTTTTGTTTGTTTTTAAATTGAAGTCGAATTTCTTCGGAGGTTTTTAACGCAACCTTCTGTGAATTGTATAATAATTATTGTTTCTTATTTATTTTGTTTTGTTTAAAAGTTATTTTTAAACAATCAAATTCATCAAAAAGAGAAAAATTAATTTCAAAGATATTTTTGTTGTTTGTGGGTGTTTTAAGGATACACCTTACAAAAGGGCAGGTTAGATATTTTTTTTTTTTGAGATAGATATTTATTATGTATTTTAAGAGATTTTTGTTGTTGTTGTTGGTTTAATTTGAATTTATATTTATTATATTCACTGTTCGTTCTTGATTCCGACTCGAACTTCGTGATGATTTTCGATTGATTGATTCCAAGTACGCGGCTGGGGACCAACCTTCTGAATTGGTATCTGAAATTTAAGAGAAAATTGTAAATAAATTAGTGAAAATTGTCTTTGTTTGTAGTGAATAATGGTTAATAGTTTAAGTATTGGGAGTATTTTTTTTTTTTTTTGTGAAATTATAACGAGTATACATGCGAAGTTAGATATTGTTTTTAATTTGTAAATTGAAATTAACTTTATTTATTTGGCTATTGAAATGCTATAATTTGATGGTGACATATCGTTTGCGTTGGGCGCCATTTAATAAATTTTTGATGATGTTTGGTTTAAACATGATAACTTCATTCAAAAAATGTTATTAAAAGACTACTTCTATTATAGCTTATTTTTGATCACTATGTTTAACCAAGAAAACTGGACGGACATTCAAAAGTGCCTCTTACTGCTTTGAAAGCTGTTTTACAATATTTAAGTAAACATTTGAGAGCCTTGAAACAAATTGATGTTCAAGTTGGCTGCTATTTTAGAATATACATCAAATAGACTTTAGTGAATTATAAGAGATTTTTAACTTTCTATATAGTTTTCGTGGGATTTGGCGTATAAAATTGAGAATTTTAAAAAGCTAACTGAAAAAAAAAAAAAAAAAAAAAAAAAAAAAAAAACCACGCCCTTTTCACGTTTCGTGCGCCATTTAAGAAAATATGCCAACAGCAATTTAGTAAATACAAAACTGAGTCTTATGAAAAGTACAAGAAAAAACAAGCACTAAGGTTTATGTTGGGCGCCATTTAAAAAAATATGTCGGAACTCATTGGAGAGCAAAATGTTGTTTGAACTGGGAATAAAAGAAGAAATTGAACCCGATAAAAAGCAGTTTAATTTGTGTTGGGAGCCATTTGAAATCTAAGAAATAAGAAATATTCGAGACAATATTCGGGGAACTTGGCAAACAAAACTGAGAATTCAGAAAAACAAAACAAAAGAAAGAAAAAAAAAAATAATGAAACACTCCATAAGTTTCATGTTGGGCGCTTTTTACGAATAACTGTCAAATGATTTGAACTTTAAAATTGAGAAGTCGTATTGGTATCAATGAAACCAAAAACTTAAGAAGTTAATGATTTTTCTTGAGAAAAGCAACACTGCATTAAGGCTTATGTTGAGCGCCATCTTTTGCAGATAAACAAGAAACTTTGAATCTTTTATTTAATTGACTGGAGATTCCAGAGAAAAAATTAGATTTGGGAAAGTAAAATAAAACACAAAATTAGTTTCATATTGGGCGCCATGCCACCATATAAAAAAAATATGTTAAAAAGTCATTTCAAGGCCATAAGAAACACTTCAAGAGAACTGTCGATCGAGTTATGACTATAAAAAATGAGGGTTAGAACTGCAATTAAATTTAAAGAAAAAACAACACAAAACACAATAAGATTATTTTAGGCGCCATTTATGAAAATCCGTTAAAAGCCATTAATAGGTTTTAAGTCGACAACTCTAAAAATAGATAAAAAAGTTATAGAAACAATAAATTGTTGAACACCTCAAAACTTTCTAAGACATTTATTGAGAATTGACTTAAAAACAAAAAAATAATCGGAAATCACTAGAAGTGCGTATATCCGTCATTTCTTTATTCACGGTTATCTTTACTAGAGATGTAGACCCATACGAAAATTTCTATAGTTTTGCATTAGTTTAAAAGTTTTATTAAAAGAAAATAAATTAATTATATTTGTTTTTATTGTTTTTGGTCTTAAATAACTCAACTCTTTTGAATTTGGCGCCAATTAAGAACAAAAATTTAAGTCCCAATTATGAAATTACATGACATCCTCATTACATCCATCTTTGATAATTTGCATTTGGCGCCATTTTATGAAATTGGCGATCACTTATCCAATTAAGATCCTTTTTATACTAGTTCTGCTCTTAAATAAAATACTTCCCATTTCTTTATTGACCTATAAGCTTTGTTGTATTACAATTAAATAAATCAAAAGACCTTTGTCTCATTTTCCTATTGAGCTCTCATAACTTAATATTGTTTTGAATTAGGCGTTACTTAAGAAAATAATGTACCAACTATTCTTTTGGGGAAACTGACGAAGTTATGAATACCAGAGTTATGCGTCAAAGTTACGAAAAACCGAAGTTACGAAAAACCGATGTTATGAAAGACCGAAGTTATGAAAGACCGAAGTTACGAAAAACCAAAGTTACGAAAAACCAGAGTTACGAACACCGAAGCTATAAAACGATGTTTTTGGGTAACCATTGAGACGAACGATATACTGGAGGAACGTACCAAAAAGCTAGAGCGTATAGGTTGAGTCAAGGCAAGAAAAAAATTGTATAGGACGGGGGTGTCTATTGCCCTCCGTTTAGCCGGGAGGGGGAATTTTCTAAAAAAAATGACTTAATTTGGAAAAAAAATTATTAAAAATCAACGGTTATACCAAAAGTAACGTACTTTACGTTTTAGTAAAGCCAAAAACTGTATCTTTTAATTTGTTTTTAAATATAGCTGTTTAATTGACTAGTTTTTGAAAAAATTAGTTTTCAAAATCAAAATTTTGAAAAAAAAAGTGAAAAAATAAATTTCGAACTTATTTCTTTCAAAATTTAATGTAATTAAGTGCTAATTTAAATTACATAATTTAATGTTCTTATTTGTTTTTAAACTAAAACTGAAAACTATATCCAAAACCGTCTTGTCGTTTTCGATAAATTAAAAAAAAAACCAAAACTACTTTTTTTCAAAAAAGCCATATATATATTTTTTGAAAATTAATTTTTCAAAAACTATTCCATTAAACAGATTGATTTAAAAACAATATACAAGAACAAGTCTTTTGCCTTACAAAAAAGTACAGTACGATATTAATGGTGTAACCGTTGATATATTAATAATTTTTTTTCCAAATTAAGTTATGATTTTAGAAAATCCCCCCTCCCGGCTAAACGGAGGGGAATAGACACCCCCGTCCCATACAATTTTTTTCTTGCCTTGACTCAACCTATACGCTCTAGCCTTCTGGTACGTTCCTCCAGTATATCGTTCGTCTCAATATTTGCCAACCCAAAAACATCGTTTCATAGCTTTGGTGTTCGTAACTCTGGTTTTTCGTAGTTTCGATTTTTCGTAACTTTGACGCGCATAACTCCGTCGCGCATAACTCTAGTATTCGTAACTCCGTTACCATTTCATTTTTTTGTTTTTGTATCAATTTTACTCAAAAATGTGAATGAGATAAGTTTTTTGGAAAAAAAAAAAAAATATTTTTGAGTGTTATTTTTGTGTGAAGACAAAAACCTTAGTTGGTTTAAATTGGGCGCCACTCAAGAAAAAACAAGGCCTTATTACTGATTGATTATCACTTTTTAAAAACGAAAAAAAAAATACTTTTTTTCTTTTAGAAATTATCTAATATTTTGTTTTTTTTTTTTTTTCCGGATTCATTCTTTTGATTTGGGCGCCATTTGATTATGAACTTATTTTGTTTTTTTTTTTTGTTAAACAAAAAGAAGTTTATTTAGTAAAAATACTAAGAACAACAAATTATCTCTTAAAGGGCAGATATTCTTAAAGAAGTAAAAAAAGCTTTATACTGCCGATAAAATACAAAGAAACTAAAATATTGGTGCTAATGCTGATGATGCTTAGTTTAAAATATGAATACGAAAATGTTTTTTTTTTTTTTTATAAAAAAAGTGACATATAAAAAAGATTGAGAATATAGGAAAAAAACAACACCAATAATACATCTTACAACATTAGGTGAGTGAGATGAAAGAATACAAAACGATTTATAACATTCCAAAAAACAATTACATGAAAAAAAGTGTGCGATTTTGACAACAATTAAGTAGATATAATAAAAAACACAAAAAATGTTAATTATTTTCTATATAAGAAAATTACCTAAAATACGAACAAACCACCATCCAGCACAGCCGACCTTAAGCAATTCAACTGCATCACCTTCACGCATTGATACTTCAGAATGACCCATTGCATTATAGTCAGCCAAAGCAATAAATTTACTGCCCTATTTTTGTTGTTAGTGTTAGGAGTGTATTTAAAAAAAAAAAAAATAATAAGTATTAGTGACATTTTTAGTTGTTAATGTTGTTGTTGACTACTATTTTTAGGAATAATATGAGTTGTGAAAAGTGTATATTTGTAACGGTACCTACATAATGTGTGGTTAGTAATATGAGTTTTTTTTAGCAAGCGATAAAGCGCAAGCAATGTGTGTTATTATGTGTTAGATGCTTTTTGTACTCAATTTCTTTTAAAAAATAAAAGTAATTAATTTTCTTTTTTTTTTTTTTGTAAACTAAACAAAAAGTTTAAAATAAACAAAACAAATCTAAGAAGATTTTTTTTTGTAATCAAAAATTTTGTAGATTGCATAGTATTTAAAATATCCAATGGTGTTTAAGCTTTTTTGCTTAAAAAATATAAAAATTGTGCTTTAATTTTTTGTATGCCAGTGGTAATTTTTTTGCAGTCGGAAATCAGTTGGTATTTAGTTGAATAGCATCTGAACAAACAGTTATTTATATTCTATAGAGGCATAGGCGTGCCACTCGTTAAAGTTAATTTTTTTTGTTTTTTTTTTTTTCAAATGCCTGACCCATTCAACTTGAAAAGCCTAAGAGGTCTAGAAAAAATACCATATCACAGAAAACTGTTTTTAAAAATATTAATATTCAAGATTTTTCAAAATTCTAATTTTTTTATAAACAAAAAATTCTAGAAACCTAATGATTAGAATTTTTATAGTAGGTACAATTTCTTTAAATACATGCATTGGTGTTGTAAGCTGGATTTGAACCCAGTGTCAGGGTTGGAACCTTGCTCTGATCGAAGAAAATTTGCTCCAATTTTGAGGGAAAAAATTGTCTACTCCAACGATCCAATTTTTCGCGATTTACTTAACTTTTTCCACACAGAAAAATTGTTAACATAAGCTAACCGAAAACCCTGGATTGGAAAGTTTGAAATTGAAATTGTATTTATTTGAGAACTGCAAACATATTTTTTTAATGAAGTTTATAAAAAACTAAAATAATACACTGGTCAACAAAATTTAACTTTTTTTTTGCCACAAGAACCAAAATATACTTTTCTAGTAGTTTTTGGGGTGCTGAATCTAAATCTGAAGTCAGAAAAATTTTATTGGCCTCCGTTTTTGAAATATTACCGTTATAAAATGCTAAAAATCGTCATTTTGGCTGTTTTTGAGGTATTGTTTTTATGTGGGGTAATTTATTAAAAACAAATTTGTAACGTGATTATAAGAACAGATATTTGTTTAAATGTTCCCGATATCTTTTTTATTGCTCGAGATATCTTAAGTTTCAATTAATAAGCCAAAGAGAAACTAAACTTAATCTAAAGTTTAACTCACTGGTCACAGAATTTTTGCCACAAGAACCAAAATATACTTTTCTGAAGGTTTTTGGGTTACTGAACTCGTATCCGCAATCAGAAAAATTCTATTAGCCTCCGTTCTTGAAATATTACCGTTATAAAAAAAAACCTTTTTTTTGCATTTTATAACGGTAATATTCCAAGAACGAAAGCTAATAGAATTTTTCTGATTGCGGATTCGAGTAACGGATTCAGCAACCCAAAAACCTTCAGAAAAGTATATTTTGGTTCTTGTGGCAAAAAAAGTTTAATTTGGTTGGCCTGTGTTGTTTCTGATTCAAAGACCACTACTTAAATTTTAAATATCTCGGGCAGTAAAAGAGATATCGGAAAGATTTAAACATTTTTTGAAAGAATAAAACCAGTTCTTATAGGCACCGCACATAGGGGTATTTAGTCAATTTAGGCGGACAAAACACGAAATTTTAATTTGATCCAAACGTAAAAAATCAACATCCTACTAAAAGTAGATAACTTGCTTAGCGTTTTCTTATAGTTTTAAAATTGATTATCACTTCTGGTGACTAACAGCAGCGGTCTAGAGTTCAAAGTTTTCAGCCCAAAGATAAAATTAATTTTTTTTTGTAATTTACCGTCTGTGCTTAAGTAAGTACTTTTTTTTTAAGTGGATTTAGAAAAAAGTTTTTATGGAATATTGATAAGGAGATACGAAACTCTCTACTAGATGTTGTATCTAAATGTTGTATTACTTTATAAATAAAAAAGTGATATGTTGAATCTTAATATAAATTAATCGTAAAAAAAGTAAATTTCTGTGTTGATAAGGAGATAAGTTATACAATTTCACATTATTGTGTGATAAAATTTTATGTTTTCTAAAGGTTAAACTTTTATCTAATTGAATCTGTAAAAAATAGGTGCAACTAAGTGCAACTTCGACACATTTGCCCTTCTTAAAGGTTTTAGGTTTTGAAAAATGGTTACCTTGTAGTCAGCATCCATATTTTAAGTTTTTTTAAAGATTCAACTTTGTGAATTACAGAACCTGAATCCTTATGATTTTTCCTTAATTTTAAGACCTTTATCTTGGCGATACCATTAATAGAACTCCATTTATAAGCGTTTTAACAAACCATTGGGATCCATTCTTCACACTTTTTTGTTTGATCAAAAAGTGGTTTAGGAAGAAAAATGTCTTCATTAAAATCAACACTTTAAACACTTTATTCCAGTACTAAATACCTTATTGATGAAGATAAACCGGAAAAATAATTTTGTCCGCCTAAAATTGGTAAATACCCCTATGTGCACCGTTACAAATAAGTTCATAATGAACTACCCCCCATAAAAACATAGCCTCGAAAACAGCCAAAATGACGTTTTTAGACATTTTCTAACGGTATTATTTCAAAAACGGAGGTAAATAACAATTTTTTGACTTCAGATTCGAGTTCAGCACATCAAAAACTACAATAAAGGTATATTTTGGTTGTTGTGGCAAAAACCTTGTTGACCAGTGTTATCTAAAAACTACTAGCAAACAAAAGATCACTTTCGGAATAAGCATTTTAGAGAAGGAAAAATGTTCACGGAAATTGGTTCTAGACCAAGGATATAAATTCATATTAGGTTTCTAAATTCTTACAGCAAAAATATGAACAAACCGAACATTTGAGCAATTTTTATTATAAAACAAAGTTGAATTTTTAATAATTCGGACCTCCATAAAAACTATTTGTATGTCTACTCACCCGAGTAGACTAGGCGGTGAAAATGTGAACTGATTGACGTACACACCGACGGATGACGAAAACCATTGTTTTTTATATTTTCATTAACTATAAAAACCTCGAATTTTTATTTGGCCCGAAAACAAACACTGAGGGAAAAAAATAAATTGAAGTTGAAACATCTTTGTTTCAATGATAAACTACTTTGATTTATGTTTTGCTTAAGGTACGAAAGCACCAAAAATTAACCTTTTTTCCACGTTGATTTTACAATGTTCATCTTCAAAGCAAAATCATTCCGAATAATAGTTAAATCAATGTGGTTTTCATTGATTTAACTTTGTTTTATGGTGGCTTTTCTTTCAGTGTACTTGCTTTATAGAGCAAGTAAGGAAATTGTAATTGCTTTTATTTTTACCAGAGTTAAAGGTTAAAAAAATTTCTTCGAGAAAAAGTAAAAAAAAAACAGCAGTAATCTTTCAAACTTAGTTTTTTTTTGCGGTATTTACTTTTCTTAAACAAGTAACTTTATCAGAAAATACTTTTACTTTCCTTAAAAAAATATTTTCAAGCATTTTTCTTTCTGGAAGTCATTAGGAAAAAATTAATAATTTTAGCTACATATGTCAAAAATTCTCTAATTTAGTCTTAGAAACTGGTCAGACATTAACTTCTTTTTAAATCTTAATCCTAGTATGTATTCATTAATATTTTGGTTTGTTGAATTCTTATCCTTCACAAATTTGAAATTTTGCAGAAATAAAAAATAATTTTCAAAAAAAAAAAATTTGACACCAAAAATACCCAAAAGCCTCATTTTCGACATGTTTTAACTTTTAATGAATTATCTCAAAAGTGAGGAGTAATGGAACAATTTTGACCTCAGATTCGGAATCAGTTGTGAAACGATATTATTATTTCATTAAATAAAAGACATTATGAGAAATAAAGTTTAGTTGTTTAAGTTTAAGATGTTTGGTTCTTGAATTTTTTGTAAAGAAAAATTAAGTCACCCATTCCCAATGAATGTTATAAAAATAAATTTCCTGACTTTTTAACTTTTTTTTAATGATGCATTCTACATTTTTGATTTTTTCATTAATTTTTACAAGAAAGCCTCCAAAAAAGCAATATATTACAATAACATTTAGTTAGTAAAATTATTATTCGGCGCCAGCGCACACATTTGCATAAGCAACAAAATTCTAAATTAATACTTGTTAGTTTTACTTTTTTTATACAATTTTTCGCTGAACGAGCAATATTTTAAAAATGATTTTTATATTATTCTAATTTTTTTTTTGTTTTTGTTGAAAACAAAAAACTAAAACTTACGTAATAAAAACAATGATGTCAAATGATGGCCTCCAAATTTGATGTATCGATGGAGTTGCTTTATGTATGTTTTTTTTGTTTTTTTTTTACTAAATTTTTACTTTGTCAAAGAATATTGTGACAGTGACCAACTACGACCAAGAGATAGTAGGCCAAAATAAAAACCGTAAAAACTGCTACCCGCGGTTCTTATCCATTATTTTATTTTTGAGTTGATTTTTTTTTTAAATATTTATTTACAATATTTATACAATTTATTTAATTTTTTTTTGTAAAGCTAAAAATTGTCATTAAAATTATGATGGCAGCCCGAAATACTGTATATTTTCCTTTTTTAAAAAATTTTAATTTTTGGTTTTTGTACTATCAGTTCAAAAAATATTTGCTTAATTTTTTTTTAATGTTCAACCGAAACATAAAATTTTGAATTTGATTTACTTGCACGCGGATAGGAACCACCATCATGATTGTAAGCCCATTGTGCCAGAAAATTTAAAAATGTCTAAAATTTTATTTTAGAATTTTAGTTAAAATTTTAATATTTTTTTTTTATAAAGCGCATTTTGTTTTTTGATTTTGTGCATGAAAAGTGAAGAGGAGGAGTCCGAGAAAAATAAAAAACAGAAACAAAATTTAATAAATAATACAAAACAAGAAAAAATACAAAATTAAAAAAAAAAAAAAATGAACACAACAAAAAAAGAAACAAACAAAACACCAAAATAATAAATAAAAAACAAAACAAAACAAAATTTTTCGAAAAATGTTTGAAAACTTTTACTTACCGGTGTTGAATTATCCTCGATCATTGACATTTCATCTTCACTATTCGAATAATCCGAACTCCAACCACAACCGTCGGGATTTTCTTTTTCTGTCGATGAGATCGAGCTGACACCTGGCGTATGAGGTGGGCAACTATCTTCGCTGCTGCAATTCGAATTGCGATTTGACTCCGATGAGACTTCGCAGCTCATTGTACGTTGAGGTGTTGAGATTATTGAGTTGGGTGTGTCCCAAGAGGCAGTTTGGCGGAGGCCACGATGATTGAGGCCATATTGCTTGATTTTTTCACCTTTGAGTTCTTCAAGTTGATTGAGAAGAACTCTCTTAACTTCGGCTACCCATTTGTTTTTTACATCGATAGTGGGTGCCTGAAGGGTGTGAACTTCTTGACGGCCTTGTAGCCATACTTCAAAACGTTTAGGATCACCTCGTACAGATTCTGTGAGACCAATTTGTGACATCTAGCAAGAAAGGAATTGTGCTTACAAAGTGCTTACAAAGTTATCTGGTGGCACTTACCTTAACATAATGCTTAAATTGATAGGTGCTTTTATTGTGACCAGTTTTTGAGGTTTGCTTACAAAATAACATCGACTTTTGGTACAAGAAAATGTGCCTTTGTTGAGGTTTAATTCTCAATCGGATGTCTTTTTTACTTTCCGTCCACACTTGGAAGGAATCCTGAAGGAGGAGCTCACCTTGTTGGGATAAATCACTCTGAAAAAAAAAAAAAAATTGTTAAGATACCCAATCTTTCAAAACTTGAATAAACTTACAGGAAAACCGGTAATAGCAATTTGATGCATCGAATCATTGACACATTTCAGCACAATCAACATGCAATCGAGTGCTTTTTGAAGTTCCTTCGTACAACTTCCACTATCGCTGAATCGCAAAAGATCCTTCAGCAATAGCTGATACTTGGTTATCCTTTGAACAGGTTTTAGAAGATAAGCAGCCAATGGTAATTTGTGGCCTAAACGTTTTTGGCATTCTTGTAGAAAAAGGTGGGTATCGACTAGAGTTTCACGTAATCGCTCCGATCGAGGAATATTTTGACAGTAAAACGAGTATAGGCGATAGAATGTATCGCGCTGAATAGAATTTACAAATAGAATGTTTGCCAAATTTTCACCAAATAAAAACACTTACCCTTTGAACAAAACACAAAGCCACCAATTCCGTGGTGGAAATACAATTTTCCAGATCTTTGAGGAAGATTTCACTATGAAATGTGTATAGCTCGTGAAGATTACCAAATAAAATGTCTTCTTTGCCTTGTAAGCTTGCTGGTACTAGGTGCATCAGCTCTTCAGATTGCATTTGATCACAATAGCCCTGAAAAAAAACAAGAGATTTTATAAATAAACACCAATAAACATGCGCTGAATAGCTGAAATAAGTACTAGAGTGAAATTATTATTAGTTTTTGCAGTTCGTCGACGTCCTCCACTGTTGCTGAATGTATTCAGCTCAGCGCTTATAAACGGACCAAACTTCGAATCGACATAAGAATTGATTGAATCAAATCCATGAGCAGTTACAAACTTGTTAAGAATCTTAATATACTTTTCTTCAGAAAATGTTGGAAGATCCAGCAGAGTAATGTCTTTTTTACGATTTGTTTTGAAACTTTCATCGAAGAAATCCAAACAGAATTTATAAATATCTTTGTAAGCGGCTAGAAAAGTCTTTGGTTTAACATTTTCTTCGTGCATATCCTTATTCAGCAGATTATTTAAATCATTCGGACGCCACATTTTGAATCTTTCTTTGCAAGCAGCACATAAATGAGTACATTCATCAGTTCGAGGCAGCATTTTAGGGTTTGAAAGCTGTTTTGTATTATTCAGCGAGTTTTTGTGCATAGTCGATGCCGAACTGCATCGTTCTTCTAAGTATTCCAGAATGTCAACATAGTTCTTCCTCTGCAGATAATCTTTAAATTCTGAATCATTTTCAATTTCCGAATAAGAATTACATTCAAGGTAATCTTTAATCAGCTGATATTCCACCGATTCATCACAACTTGAGAGCTCAATAAGCTCCTTGAATATAGTTTTCCTATCATCTTTCAATCGTTGTAAGCTGTTACTTTCCGAACTACTGCTGGTTTCATTGAAAATCTTTGTCGACTTTCCAGTCAAAATATTGCCAGCAGAGAAATTCAGCAAATTCATTCCGAAGACGTAATTTTTGTCAGCACCATCAGTTTTGGGTCGAAAGTCATTCGGATTGTAGTTGACTTGAGGTTTATTCATTATTTCGACTTCGTCAAAGCTATCCTCGAACAAAGATCCTTGAAATGACAATGGTGACTCACAAATTGGCGGCTTACTGCTATTAAAAGTGCCAATTTTTGCATTAAAACGTCCAGCAACATTATTGGCAGTGTTTTGGACTTTCCTGAGCCGAAAAGATCGTCGAGTTTTAGAAGCTTTTCTCAAGTCATAACCACCGTAACGCATTTTTGCAAATAAAAATTTCAATCAAAAAAACTACACAAGAACACCAGCAAAAAGAATCTCAACACTTCGAAGAAAGATTCGCGAATGAAAATGCTGCAGTTATGATGTGACCATGGAAGTCAAGTCATATTCTGTGTTGAGATGCACCAGTTACCAGCATAAAGAATCAGCCAAGCATTTAGATATGATGTGCATAAAACTTTTAAGTTATGAAGATTAAAATCAGCGATGCATTCATTCATTGCATTGGAGATGAGATGATTCACTGACCATTAATTTTATCGGACGCACATTATACACACAAGTAGACAAGTCGGAAGAATAATAATAATAGAACTTGCAAAATGGTTAAAGAATATTTTGTAACAGTTGGAGTTGCGAGGATCAACGAACTTATCTACATAATTCTTTTTTTTGTGCGAATTAACATCTCGGACGAAATGGACTATTAATTCATTTAATAATAATTTAATTGTAGAGTCTATTGTTATTTTTTTTTGCATTTTAATCTGGGGTAATGTATGAAATATAGATATATAATAAATTTTTGCACATAACTTACCTTAAGGATTGAACTCATTTCTGTGACGTAGATTCGTTCGGTTTCGAGAAGTTCTGATAGTACATGGCCACGTTTAAGACGACGTGCTTCAGAGTCCTGAAATGGGAGAAAAAATATACCAAATTTAGTTATTATATTGTTGAGGATTGAAACAAACAAAAAAAAAAAAATACACAAAAAATCCAAAATCTTTTTAAGTGAAAAAAAGTTAAGTGTATCAATAACTTTTCAAATTCACGATCGAATAAAACGAAAAATTTTATTTTTAATAGTTCAGTTATTTTTGTAAAGCGGAATCCGCTTGAATTCTGTTGAAAACTTATGAAAATTATAGTCAGACTTCAGCTTAGTTACAGTTTATCACACTTATTTTCAAAAGGTGAGTTAGGCTGTTGGTAAAGCACTATTTTTATATTAAAATAAAAATTGCAATGAAATTATTTTTAGTTTTCTTAGAAAATACTTTTCTGTTTCAGGCGCGTTAGATGTAGCATTAAAAAATTAATTTAGTAAATGGACAGCTGAATACATTATTTAATCAGCGCCAGCGATTGAATTTTTGTATGCAAAAAAAAGTTACACATACACCATAGTGACCCTTTGCATATTAAAATTATAAAAAATTTTCCGTTGCTGACCAAATAAATAAAAAAACTTGGCTTAATTTCAACATTCGTTGTTTATTGATCCTAAAGATCTAAAATGTAATTGGTAATTAACAATATACATCGAAATTAGTAACAACTTGAAACACGGTATTAAGCTTGAGTTTTTCACTTAAGAAATTTTATGGAGAATATTTTGGTTTGGTTTTATGGATAACTCAGAAAAAAAAAACAAATAATTGCTAGGATAAAAAAAATCTACATCCAGTACCAATCATTTGTAAATAGGAAAAGCGCAATGTTAAAATTGTATTAAAAAATCTTTGGTTTTATGTTTAGTAAATTTTTAAGTAAATTAAGTAAATTTTCGTCTACTTTAAAATCTTAAAATAACCCCTTTTTGTATAGGATATTTAACTCAGCAAATATTTGGTGTCATTTTATTCACAAAATCTTACACTTTATTGAAAAAAAAAAAAAATAACTATCGGCAAGTGTGTTTGCCGATTCAATCCCAGAGTAAACTGACTACTAAATATTGGAAAGACAACAAGATAAAAGATATACGAAAAATCGTAAAAAAATTTCATATGTAAGTCATGTTTCAATTAGTCGACTCATTTTCGACTAAATTAAAATTTATATATCAAACCATGAAAACAATTAGTTAAACAGCGTTTTAAATCATATATTGACCACGAATCGAAGTATGGAATTTTATTTCTTATATAAAAAAGAATTTTTTAAAAGTTTGGATACATAGGTACCTACACGTTTTTAAAAATGTTTTTTTAAAAAAAGTTTGGTAAAAAAAACAGTTATCAACACTTAAAAACTAAATTTCGTAAAAGTTCACCGTTTTTCAAAGTATTGAATTAAAAAAAAATAAAAACAAAATACTATATACATCTTGAACCAGCCAACTTTTCTAAAGGATTTTCGTATGCTGATTCCGCACGGTTTTTGGGTACTTTTAATGTCGAATTACATCACCCTTAATTTTTTTTGCAAAACTACTTATGCAATCGTATATTTTATCGTCTAAAATATGTTTTTTCTTTAAATAATTTTTTTTTCCAAAGATCGGGCACTTTGCCATCCTATATACATATGTATATTCACAATTTTGATGTGAATTTTATTTTTGGAATGAGTTGGAATGGACTTGTGCTGTTTATCCCGTGGACCTTTTAAATAATTTTCTATTAGAAACAATAGCGCAAAATTTTAAACGATTAAGTAAATTGCTAAAGCCATTTTAGTAAGTTAATCAAGCCAAAAAGCGTAAGGATTTTTACTTACTAAATGGCTTTACTAAATCTTTTAAAATTTTGTGCTAGTGAAAAGCTTTTAAGCTTTTTAAACTACCATATCACAACTATTTTATCTTTTTTTGTAATGAAAAATTGTTTAAATAATTAAATAGATATGACATGAAAAGATATCAAAATTAAGCTGAATGCTAGTAGATTCAAATTATGAAGTTTTATGAAAATCGCATTTCGGTTTTTTTCTTTAGATATAAAGTGTGAAGTTCATATTGGTGATTTGTGTTTCTTGAGATGCGTAAAAACACTTTCTTCAGTTTGATGCCTTTTAAATGTAAACAAAAAAGAATAGAAGACAATAGTTGTCCATAAAAGTAAATGCATGTTAGAGCCTTTAAGCATGCGCGTAGGAAGGGGGGGTCCTGGGGGGGCAGGCCCACCCTAGAAAATCAATGGCCCACCCTAGAAAAACCGACAGTTCTACGGAACCTTTAGTCTGGTATTAGCTCCCAATAACATTTTTTTTTTAATATCGCTTGCTGAGAATTATAGGGCTGTATGTATGTTTAATAATTTAATTAATTTTTAAATTAAAATTAATTTTTCAATTAAATTTAATTTTTTACAAAATTAAGATTTTTGGACGTCAAATATCTTTTAAACGGTTAGAGAAACGAAAATGGTGTCCAAGGCCTTTTTTGTAGAGCGTTCAATTTCATACAAGAATATCTAAAGAAACCTGCTAAAAAGCCGATTTATAAAAACATGATTTTTTTTAGTAGAAGGATAATATAAAAAATGGAAAATTGCAAAGCGAAGGACCTTTCCATTAATAAAAGGATTTCATATTTGGTGAGTATATTCTAGAGATGTCTGGCAATCTATCGGAGTATAAAATCAAAAAAAAAATTCGATTTTTTTGAACCAGCCTTGTGTTTATGTATATTTTTCTTAGTCAGCGATATGTATAAATACCCCGTTTATATGAGCAGTCTAAAAGGTCGGATTCAATAATTAGCTTTTTCAATTTAGGCCGTGTGTGAATTGCGTTAAATAGTAAACAGCATGTACAATTTTTGACACTATTGAGGTTAATAAAAAATTTTCAGCTGTTAAAAATTTATTGGGTTAAATTTGAGTTAAATTTTTTTTTGCTGATGCTTTTTTTTATTTAAAAGGAGTATCATGGCAGAAAAAAGGCAGACAAAATTCTAAACAATAATCCATACAGCTGAAATTTTTTTTATTAACCTCAATAGTGTCAAAAATTTTACACGGTGTTAACTATTTAACGCAATTCACACACGGCCTTAGACCGTGTGTGAATCGGGTTAAATAATAAGCCGAGAATATATTTTTGATACTTTTGAGGTGAAAGGATAATTTTAGTTGTCAAAAATTTATCCTGCTCTAGGAGCCGGTTTAATTTTTATTTTCAGAGAATAAATTTTTTGCAGAATTTTTGGAGTATTTTTTTCAATAACTAATCAAAAACTAAAAATAAAGAAAGAAAATTGAAAAAGTAGTACAAAATTATGAGTGTATATTAGGAAAAATTTATATTTTTCAATATATTTCATTTTATTGATGATGAAAAAATTGTTAGTTACCCATTAATGGCAACACAAAAATAAAATTCACATGACAACGCGTGTTGGAAGTTTGTAAATTGTTAATATTTATACTTTTTTTTAAATCATTATTTCTTTCGATTTGCAGAAAAAAAATATTTATCTACGTTAAAAATGTATCCAAATTCACACAGCTAAATTGAGCCAAAGATAATGTTTTATTCACCATACATTCAAATGTCAAAAATGTATCCTCTGCTAAATATTTAACATATTGATTTAGAGTCACATAGTCACCCGCATACAACAACTTTTATTTACAAATTTTTATTTTTATATGTACATACACTTCTGGCTTAAGTTTCAAGAGCACCTTAAACAAAAAAATAAAGCAAATAAAATTGAAAGCTTGGTAAGGTTAGTTTTTAAAGCCAATCGCTGTCATAAATTGCGACTGAATTCAACTTTTGTGTAGCTCAAAATAGAAGTGATGTAACTCCATCCAATGTATTTCGATATATCAAGCTTTTAAAAAACGGAATACCATATTACACTACACAATATAAAAAGAAAAACCAGTAACTTTTTATATTGAAAGATATTAACATACGATACCATTGAGCAAAAAACACACATTTTTCAAAAAAAAAAATGAGTTACCCCACTATTATTTTAAAAAACGCATTTACCGATCGAATATATTATTAAAAATAAACTTTTGGCAAATTTTAAGTTATTAAAAACAACAGAGAGTGGCGACTGTGTGACGTAGTTGCTGTAAACTAACACTTATGTTAGTTTACAGATTTAAATTTCAAAGAAATTTTGTTGATGTTGGGGAAGAGCCGACATTCAGTGCAAAGTTTTGTTAAATAATTTTTTTTGTTATTAGACTTTTTTGAGAAAAACTAAACATCTTCTAATATAAATATATATAAATATTTCCTTTAAAATAGAGTTGTTAGTTAATTTCTACATTGAAGTTGTCATTTTAAAAATAGTAATCCTATTTTTCATTTTTGTTATCAATTCATCTTTTATTTACCACCAATTTTAACCTCTAAACTTATGAATTTTGAGGTACTAAATAATTAGACGGTCTGGACTACTTGGACAAATTTTGATTTACGTGCAGCTTCATTTGGTATTACGCTTTAACTTCAGATGGACTTATAATTGCTTAAAATTTCTTAAAAATGCATGATCAAGTTGTTAAAACTCTGTTGAAATATATAACATATATGACAATTTCCTTTTATGGTCACTTTTGATGCAATTGAATCGTATCTAGGCCGTACATCGAGTATATTTTAATATAATACCCGTAAAAGAAGGGAAATACCTTATTTCAATGAGTTAATCTGAACGAATGAGAAAACCTCAACCATATGACTTATCCACACAAAAATGAATCAAAATCGTCACGATTTTTGTTAAATACTTCAAATTGATTCATATCCGACAAAATAAAACTATCATAAAAGGACAAAACATGGATTATGTCCATAAATAGAGACAAAATATCAGCAAAAAAAAAAAATCATTGCAAAACAAAACTACTACCAAAGTCTACGGTGTAGTTACATTGAATTAAAATTCAACCTGTTTGGTTGCACTTACAAACTTAAAATTAAGTTCGCTCGAGTATCTTGTGTTGTGATAAATTATTATGCCATTCAATCTACCTGCCACACAGAAAAAAATAAATATTGTTTCCACATCCAGATATCGCGACCAAGAAAAGATTTGACGTTAAACGGAGATGCCAATATCACAGATAAAACATTTGTGTAACTGATGCAACTATAATGCAACACAATCATCATTTTCTAAGTGTTTGTGAGAGAGGAAAAATGATTGTGTGGTAGATTATGTTGCACGCACCACAATTTTATGTGATGAAGATCATGAATTGCCATAATTTATTTTGTTGGACGCCGCCGAAACAAAAAACAAGATCACATTTCAACTGCGTGATGCATTGCAGTTGCAACTTTTGCAGCAGAAAAAGGAAATACTTTTGATGGGTTTACACTTAAGTAAGTGGTAGAGAGATAATGCTGATGGGGGATGATTATTTTTTCATGAAGGCGTGAAATGTCTTTCAAAATTCAAAACAATTTAGAAAATAAGTTATTCAGTGAATTGGGAATCACCTCTGACAAGTTCAATTTCGACAACTTGTCAATTATACATACAACTTTTGAGGTTTGGTTAAGAAGCAGAGCTTTCATAAAAATTTGCTTAACTAAGGCCTGTGTTAGAAGTTTTCATAAAGCCAGATCTGCGATCGTATTATAACTTAGTCCAACTGCAGACCTGCTGTTAAAAAATGTCATTGTGTCGTAAACGTCAGATTGTGCAGCCAAAATTTGATGGCTGCATAGAACTCATAAAGAAATTTATTTGACTCTTCATTCAATGTTTTTATTGCTAATAGTAAATTTATTTTTTAATTTTGTAAAAAATGGTGCAAAAAATGTTTCTTTTTTCATTTTTCGAAAAATAGAGATTTTAATGACACCGAAAATTTTCAAATAATCATTTTTGAGATAATAGGCCGTATTCATAGTTGTCTACTAAGCTCCTTCTAAGCTATTACTTTGAAAGTCCAGAGCTTAACCTATTCATACAAAAATTTAGACCTATGTTTAGGACTAAACCTGTGGTCTAACTTTAAATACAAGAAATTCTGTGTTTAAGCAGTTACTAATACGAGCAAACTTAAAATCCAATTTTTTTTTCTGTAATGAAAAGCTAACAAATATTATTTTAAATCAATTTAATTCTCTTCAAATAAAATCTCGATGGATATTTCAAAACAATAAGATTTTGATATAACAGAGGATTTTCAAAACATTAATTGAAAATGTGGGACAATCAAACACTAGTGTTCACCATCTGAAGATATTAACCTAATAAATGATCTACCAGAGTGACATAGTTGTACTTTTTTTTTTCAATTGAGTCTTCGTTTGATAAAAATTCATTTTTTTTTATACAAAGGTATATAATGACAGATTTAGATAAAACATATTTGTTTTTTTTTTTACCAAACGAAAACCCCATAAAACAATTCTGACATTTATGATGTCAAATGTCATTATTTGAAGTATAATTGTAATAGATTTTTTCAATAAACCGATTTTTGTTAAACCGAGTTTATTTCACTTACATATATAGCTTAAACTGTGGACTTAGAAGTCATAACTTTAGTAAATCTAAATAAATTCGGCCCAAATGAGTTTAAATTGAAAATTTTCAGTGGCTCTAAAATATGTTAGACGACCCCAATTAAAAATATTTTTTCCATCGATCACTGCTCAACACACAAAAATTTTCCTGACCGTTGTTTATCATTTCTTACTAAATTTATGGTGCTGATTCCGAAAACAATATTACTTTTTTTTTCAAGCAGCTTCAGTTTTTAAATTATTCATACATGAAAGGCATAGAAATTCCTACAATTTTTTTTATTAAAAACAAAATTTTTTGTATTTTTATTTTACTTACTGAACCGAAATACATTACATTCGAAATAATTTTTTTCAGCAAAACTTTAAAAACGCTTGTAATAATAAAACCTAAAAAAAAAAAAAGAGTATGAAATTATCCTCAAAATGTAAAAAAGTAAAATGTCTAATAAAATAGAGCTCCTAGAAAGCAACTAGTGTGATTTATATTCATAATAAACCCAAATACCTACATTAGGTTCGATAAAAAATTTTCTGGAAAATTTTAACAAACAGTTAAAATAACCATAACATTAAAATTAGTACAAAATTACCCCTAAAATGTGGAAAACTAAAACATTTCAAAAAATATAGCTCCTAGAATTAAATGAATGTTATTTTTAGGTTTACTGACCCCAAATACATTAAGTTTAATATAATTTTTTCTGGAAAATTTTAATAAATGCTCAAAATAAGGAAAACTTAAAAATTAATATGAATATGAAAAGTTAAGTATTTCAAAAACTAGAGCTGCTAGAAAAAAACCAATATGGTTTTTGAGCTTTTTATTTTTTCGCGCCACCCTAATGTAACACGGTTTAAAAATTTTCGGTGTTAAAAAATATTTTTTTGCTCAACCATTATTAATTAGTGAGGAAGTTTCTTTCAAAATCATGGTATAACAAACAGACCAATAAGTCGTCTAAGTGTGTCAGTCGTTTTCCTGACAGCCGTTTTTACCTAACTTAACCTAACTTTTATTAAACAAAACTCATTCTGTGGCCTTTTTTAATTTTTTTTTTCTGAGGTTTATGACCATTCAGTGACTGCTTAAAATTGTGCTTCATTTATAATTTGATCCAGCAATATTTTTTTGCTCATTTCATAGAGAGAATTACCTGAATATCATAACTCTGATTTTTCGCACTCGTGAAATTCACCTTTGGCCGCCATCTTGGATTTTAGTTTTTATTAAATATCTCGACAACAAAAAGTATCAATAACTTTTTTATTTATAGCAATACAGAAAAAGGTTGTAGAGAATCTTTTCTCGGAAGGTTTTTTTCAAAATTTTGATAAAAACTTTTTTCGTTTTTTCTACTTTTTTGGCTTGTAACTTTTGTAATATTAAGAATATCGAAAAAGTCTTCTTAATATAAAAGACGCGATTGTCTACGTTTTGGTAAAACCAACTTTTAACTAGAATGAACAGAAGTCGAGAATAAAAACTAAAATCCAAAATGGCGGCCAAAAGGTGAATTTCACGATTGCGAAAAATCAGGGTTATGATATTTAGTTAATTCTTTATCGAATGAGAATAAATGTACTGTACTATATCGCACTAATGAAAATTTCCAACATTTATGAAAACACCCATTCTCAAACCCCTGAAGATTTAAATATCTGATTCCAGTTTTCTGCTCAATATGGTATCTTTTCATTTATCTTCTGCAATACTCTGTGGTAACCACTTTGCAACTAATAGAGTATTTTGCGGAAACTTTCCTCAATAATCACAGCGATAATCGCTAAAAGGAATTATTAATGTGTATGACTACTTCCACATTAAAGCCCATTACCGGCTTACAAGATAGTTAGTCAAAGCTTTACCTGTTGATTTTGCATGTGTTCACTGTCGGGACTAGAACCGGTATCGCCATTTAATGAAACTCCTGAGTCAACGACTCCATCCATAGATCTTGGTCTCATGTCGTGTATTACATCAGCCTGTAAAGAAAAAAAAAAAAAAGATTGAAGAACGTCACAAGAATGTCGCAAAATGTATTTTAGTTGTAAGTTATTATATCTTTTAAGATTTCCTCGATTAAAGACCAATCATCTGAGCTATTTAGATATCGAAGGTGTTGGAGAAAATGTCTCTATTTGGGCTTATAAATTTGTTGATTACTACTGCCTTTTTGGAGGAGCAAGGTAATCATCCATCAGCAGATTGATTACATCAAAAGAGATATAATAAATATCTCAACAACTTTCTACCACACACAAGATTGTTGTGTTGAATATTAAATTGTTATTTTATTTTTTTGAAAAAAAAATCATCATTTCGTGATGCGATTTTATTTTTTTTTTGTTTTGTTACCGGATCTTTTGGACCAAGTAGAAATAAAAAAAAAAGACAATCACTGCGAAAATAAGAAGCATACCGATGATGATGATGCGAATACTAGACTTGAATGCGAAATTAGAGTGAATGTGTTGAAAATATTTTAGTGAGTTAGAGTTTGGAGAAGTTGAAAGTGAAATGGTTTTTCTAGGATTGTAATTTATTGAGTTGAGATAGGTTCAGGAATGCAGATCGGATTTTTGAGATCAAAGTGTTTTTCATATAGTTGAACGCCTGACTTGAATTTGGCAATGCAAGTCAGTTAAAACACATTCTAAAAACAATAAAAGATGGTTGATAGCAAAGGAGTCAGCTAGCTAGTTTAAATTTCTAAAATCTTAACCGGAACTTCGAAGTAAGCTTGTTGTATGATATTAATAGTTATGGTTTTTTTTTTTAAATATAAATCTTTAGATAAATGAAGGTCAAAGTTATTTATTTAGAGATATCAATCGTGGTTAAGGTAGTACAGAATGCCATAAAGAGGGAGTTCTAGGAGTTAAGTCTGTTTTTTACTTATTCCTCTGGTCATTTTACAATACTGAATTTATTCTTACTCTTTCTAAATTTTGGTATATTTAGAATACAAGTGGGATGCATTGAAAGGAAAATTCAGCAGACAGAATTTTTAGGGAGAAGTGGTAATGAGGTTAAAATCCAAGCAGTTATCGTTCGAATTAAATAAACATTCAATTAGTAGCTTTATAGAAGCCATTACATTTGGTGTGGCAAACAGAAAATGAAATTTTTTTTAGAAAACAGCTCAGAGCTCAAGCTAAACTTAAAAATGTAAGTTCTACATAAAACCTTACGTGACAGTTTACGCAAAGAAAGAAGAAGAGAACAAGAAATTAATGGTATTGGTACATAAATTGTATATATTAGTAAACCAATTGAAATTGATTCACCAGTTTTAAGAATCTATTTGTTCCGAAAATGATTTTTGACGAAAATGACATCTTGAGATGAATGTACACATCTTATGCGTAAAAAAAATATATTTTGGCTGTCGAAGGTTAATTTTTACTTAAGAGTAAATATTTTGCAAAAAAAGGAGAAAATGCATCGGTTCATCCTTTAACGAAGTTAACCGGAATAACCAAAATACAAAATAGCAACACTTAATTTCCAATATTAGAATTTTTTGGAAAAACTGAAAACGCGTATTTTTAATATATACCTACATTACATCATAAATGTACCAAATTTAGTCCAAATCGAAAATTGCAATAACTCAAAACGGATATGTAGGTATTCATTCCAATGGAGATATTAAAAATGAAAAGCTGTGTCGCAAGTACTTCTTATGTTAAATGTTAACTTGGAATATTAAAGCTTTAAAAAAAAATGTTAAAATCAAGTACCACACTAGTGTATAAATTGGTGTAAATTCATTAATTTTGGTGTAAAATTGAGAAATTTGAATAAAATGGTGTATTTATCAAAAAAGATGGTATAAAAATTTTACCATCATCTTTTCTGAGCAAAATTTCAACATTTGTTTTGAGATTCCGCGCAAAAAATACGCCGATATTCAATTGTTTTTATAATACACCATAACATTTTTCGATTCTCAAATCAACCGAAACGGTATATTTTGTACATTCTCTTTGGTGTAGGAAGTACAGCCTGTGGACATAAAATTCACCAGACTGCATAAATGGGAGACGCCATATTTTTCCATGGCCGCCATTTAAATAATGAAGACAGCGATTAATTTATTTTACTATGATAGTACGCATTCGTAGTTTTTTTTCGATTCGTTTATATTAAAATAAGAGAACGCTTCTAAAAAAATGTAAAAACAACAAACAAATTATAGCCCAGGGAAATTAGTAATTTAAATCGCATTTTTCGCGGGACAAAATTTTTTTCATGGAATGTGTTCGGGTGGTTGTCCTTATCATAAAAGTCAATTTGTTGGGATAATTGGAGGTTGGGAACAGCCGCCATCTTGGAAAAGAGATTGGTATCGTTTTTATTGAATAGCTCCATTGTTATTCATTTTAACAAAAAATGACAAAGATAAGACTTATTAACAATAAAATTATCTAAGAAATGATATACAAAACAATTCCGTGAGTTGATTAAATACAATTTTATAGTTGGTCAAAGTGCGGGTTTGTATCGCAAGGTTGGGACAAAATGACATTTTTTCATATATCTGAAGAACTTTTGATTTGTTTGGATAATTCTTCAAGAATGAATTGTAGTACTTATAATTACCTATAAAATGAGCCCACAATTATTGTCACCATCGTATTGTAGAAGTAATCTAACTCCGAAACTCTCCATATACTAGTCAAAAGTAAGAAAAAAGCTGTTTTTTTGCTATAGTAGGCCGAGAAAATTTTGGGAGTAGAGGTATAACCAAAATATAAGTACGCAGTTTTGCAGCCATACGCGTGTTAATGTCGATTTCAAAGGTCTGACAACTCTAATTTTGTGCTTTATACGGTTTTTGGGGGGTTAAATAACGTAAGTTTTCCAGTTAATGTGAATGGGCTAAATTTATACTATTTGAAATTATAAATATATAAGCTGATGCTCTATTATTTTTCCTAAATCTGAACACCCCAATCTTGAGGATGTGACCAATAGAACTATATATAAGCCGTTTATACGATTATGTTTTAGAAGCTTTTTTTGTTTAGATTTTTGTTTGTTTATTTGAATTGAAAAGCCTGATATGGTTAGTTAAAAAAGCTTATATCGTGAGTTCTATTAACCCCATAGCCGACATTGAGGTGTCCAGATTTTTGAGGCGCTCGATTTTTAGATGGATACTACCCCATCTAAAATCAGTAGACAGAACTTGTTTCGTTCTTAAATTAGGCACTCATAGTGGAGTAACTAAAGCTTAAAAATTGGCAATATTAGGGAACCCGGCTGAACAGCTTAGATTTTGATGATCTTTTTTTTTCAAAAGTCGGTAATTAGAAATACTTTAAAGTCTATAGATTAAAAATTGCCGGTGTTGCCGTTTTGATTTTTTAAATTTAATTGAAGATTTTTGTGAACAAAAACAAATTTTTTTCAAAAATTTTTCTTAAATTTCATAAATTAACTGATGCCAAAAGATTGTCTAGGAAATTCAAGGAAAAAAAATATATGGGAGTGAGGGACAATCTTCCATAGTTCAAGCAATAGATGCAATTTTCTTATTAATTGACTTCAAACACAAAAAAAAATATTTGAACACAACGGCAACACCTACAATATTCAAATATACATTTTTTAAAAGCTAGAAGCTTAGTAATATATGTAAAATTAAAATTAAGTTAATTGAATGAACGGCTTTTGAAAGAATGGTAATTGAACTCAGATTTTTGAAAAAAAAAAAATTATTGAAAAAATTTTAACATGTCGTTTTTTAAACTTGGTCGTAATATAAAATGCATTTATTTTCAAATTTTTTTGGACGCATTTATTACGATTTTAAATTATAAAAGGAAATGTCAATATGTATTATGGTTTATGAAAAAAATTAAAAAGTATTTTATTTTCGAAGAACTTTTTTTAATAAAAGTTTTGAAAAAAAAAATGTAACTTATTTTTTTTTTTAAAGTTCAACATCTAAACATAAAATTATTTTTTATTCATTTAATAACCCTTACTGTTGAAAGTTAAATAGCAAAAATTTAAAGTTCCTATTTACCACAGTCTCTGAGAAAATTAATTATTTCAATGCAAAAATTCAGTTTTATTAAAAAAAAAAACCATTGAAATTGAAGTAATTTTTCATTTTTTTTCAAAAGTGTGATATATTTTACCTTTTTTGCTTCGAAATTCAACTGATAATATTTATGGCCAAAAATTTTTTTTAAATAAATTCATATTTTATTAGAAAAAGTTTGGAAAAAAGTCATTTTAATTTTTTCTAATAACATTTTTTTTTTAATTCTGAGTTTGAGGACCATTTTTTCAAAAAGTCTTGATCAAATTTAGTGGATTTAAATTCAAGAGATAAGAATGAGCTTCTGGCTTTTTAAAAATGTATCTTAAAATATTGTAGGTGTTTCCGTTGTTTTCAAAATATTTTTTTTGTGATTGAGGTCAGAATGTTAGAAAATTGCATTTATCGCTTGAACGATGGAAGATTGTCCCTTACTGCCTTTTATATATTTTCCTTAAATTACCTAGAGAATCTTTTGCTATCATTTGTTTTATGAAATTTAAGCTAAAAAAAATTATTTTGTTAAAAAAAAATTTAATTTTAATTTTAAAAAATAATACGGCAACACCGGCAATTTTTAATCTATAGATTTTAAAGTATTTTTAATTACCTACGTTTGAAAAAAAAAATCGTCAAAATCAGAGCTGTTCGGCCGGGTTCCCTAATAATTTGCTTTAGTTACTCTACTATCAAATTCATATTTAATCATTAGTTTCTCATGGCAATATTGTGATAGAGAATAATTCTTTTTCATTTATTTCATAAGAAATAGTGTAAATTTTAATTCATCAAACTATTTAAGGTAAAAAAATAAATTTTGGTTTAAATTATAAATCAGAATAATTTAAATGGTGTATTTTATCCATAGATTTATTGTGTATTTTTCAGTTTCAAAGGAATAACTTTTCACCAGAAACCAGTTCATTTTTTTTATACTTCTAGCTCTATTTATATACCGAAAATCGGTTTAATTTTTTAACCAGCGGAGTTTATTATATACGAGAAAATGGTATATTTTTTATTCAAAATGTATATCACGAAAGTGCAAAAAATACTCCAAATATTTTGGTGTATTTTAGCCTTTTGTGCTACTTGACGATTTTTTAAAGAAATTAAAAAAAAAAAAAATTTTAAACAAAACATTTCTAAATGGTTATAACCTCTAAACGAAGTATGTCATTTAGTTTCTTGTATAAGAAAGAATTTTTAGAAAAAAAAAATAAAATGAAAAGCATTAGAACTGTTTTCCTTTAATACCTATTTACCTAGTTTTTTTTTACCTATAAATTTTCAAAAAGGAAATTTGTAAAAAAATAATAATTGACACATAATAGGTACCAAAGTTGATTTTTCAAGAAAACTTCTTTTTTTAAATCCCAAAAATGATTACTTTGAAAAGCAAATTTTTGAGAAAAACAATCTTTTTCTTTTTGATCATCTGACAAGTAGAGTTCATTTCATTCCTAAAAAAAGTTAAAATTTCTCCTCGTCTAGGGACATCCACAAATTTTGAACTACGAAGTTTGAAGTTGCAGTTCTTTAACCCTTTCGGACCCAGCGTTACTCTCATGTAACATATTTTTAAAAATTTGTAAAAAATATTCCATTAAATATTTTTTTAGGTTTCGATGGCTCAATTGAAAGATAATAATGCCTTGTTACTGGATTATTACAAAAAGTTAGTCAAATATCATACCTTTAATTTTTGTTTATCGAAAAAGGGACTGAAATTCACATTTTTTTCTTTTTTTTTGCAAAAAAAATTTTTTTTATATATGGTCATAATTTTGAAAAAAAAAAAATATAAAAAATGTTAATCCAGAAAGTGCTTTGTTTTTTGGCTTAGAAGAAGTAGCATACATTATTGTTCCATAAAAAATTATTTTCCCAGTTGTCCGACTTTTTTTGGTGGTCGTAGGCAGTGCATGTTACTTACATGCAACAAGAGAGTAACACATTATTTTTGCTATTTAATATTTCAGAAAATAGCTTTTTGCTATTCATATTTCTTAGTTGTGATTTTTTTGACACGATGATACTGAAAAAACATTTTTTAATATTGATTTTCATAGCTTGGGTTCGAAAGGGTTAAGCTGCAGCTCGAGATAGACTTTCTAGAACTACTTTTTTGCATACTTTATCATCGTCTAGTCATGTCTGATTGATCTCCAGTTCGATTTTTACTCCTATTGTAGGGTACCCATATCACAAGTAAATAATAAGAATATGCCTTTAAGCGAACAACTCAACTGACACTGCAAAGTTTTTACAAACTTCCACATGGTTTGGGTTTCACTTTCTCGGGTATTGGTTTGTCAACTTGCATTGAATATTATAAACTGTGATCTAATTTTGAAGCTACTCTATGAATAATCAAAATAATTAACAAAACACAAAATTCAAATTTCATTGAAACTTTGTTTGAAAATGTTGCAATTTGCAAAGCGCCGGCACGTGTCTCATATGAAAACTTTGACTTTTTGTTTGCAATTTTTTCTTTTTAGTGCATTTATTGTTCCGATTATGATTTTTTTTTTCTTTATTATTTTTTTTTTTTTGTAACTGAATGTGTGTCGTTTATTTTGCGTATTCTTCTTTATTCGACCTTAATTAGCCTACATTAGTTATTCTTTCTTTTTTGTTTAAGTTCAAATGTAGAGCATTGAATATATGTAAAGAAAACAAAACCATCGACTAGAGTTGGCTGTGATGGCTATTTGTAATACAAAAAATGTTATAAACGAGTTTCTTATGTGAACAACTAGTTCTTGTTTGCTGGTGGAAGGAAGCCTAAACGAAGAAGAAGATATCCAATGGATAAACAAATTTTGAACAGAAAGTAATGGTTGGTGAAATTATTAGATATAAGAAGATAAAAAAGAACAGTACACAATTGTAGGTACTTTATGTTAAAATTAAAAGAATGAATATGAAATAAAACAAACTCAATGCTAATTGGAGCTTCACTTTTTACTAAAAACTTCTTTTTCTTTTTCGTACTAGCAAATAATTATATCTATTTCATTTTTCGTATTCTTACTCTAAGCAATTTTATTAAAACAAATATTTAATGAGCTGTAACCATCTATATTCATAGTAATTAATAAATTTCAATACTTTTTTTGCATGCAAATTGAATTATTGCTAATCTGATTGGTAAAGAATTTCTTACATTTTCAGTATTCTCAATAAATTTTATAATAATTATTTGAAATTAGATACTTCTCATATTCAGTGCATGCAAATTGGATTTTCAGTGTATTGGCCAAAATTTATTTTTGGTATTCAGTTAACCTCGAAGGTTTAAAACTTAAAGTTATTAATGAAATGAGTTAAAGTTCCTTTATTTAGTCAGCTTAAAGACCTTTTGAAAGGTAACATAAAGCGCTTTTAGGTTTTATTTATATAATATAGGGTTAAAAAAAATCTTTTTGTTTTTAATGCATTTGCTCTCCATTACAATTTAAAAAAAAATATTTATTGCAAATAAAAAAAAAAAAAATGCCTTGAAAAAAAAAATATTTATTGCAACTAAAAATATTTGCATTAAAAAAAAATTGTATTGCAACTGAAAATTATTTGCATTGAAAAAAAAAAAAAAATTGTATGAAAAAAAAATTAATGCATTAAATATTTTTTTTTGATACTCGTCGAATTTCTTACAAATTTGACTTTTTTACCTTATATTATCTTCAATATTACCTATAGTTCAAAAAGTTTATGTATGGTCCAAATTTTAAGGAATTCGACGAGTATTAAAAAAATAAAATATTTAATGCTCATTCTTTGCATTGGATTTTTTTTTCAATGCCGAAAATTTTTTATTTGCAATGAATTTTTTTTTTTTCAATGCAAAATATTTTTCTTTGCAATAAAAATTTTATTTGCAATAACAATTTTTTTTAATACAAAATATTTTTAGTTGCAACAAATATTTTTTTTTTCAAATGCAAATATTTTTCAGTTGCAGTAAAATTTTATTTTTAATGAATATATTTTTCAGTTGTAATACCTAAATAATTTTTTTCAAAGCAATTTTATTTTTATTTGCAATAAATATTTTTTTTACTTCAAATGCATTTTTTAAATTGATATTTTTACAATCCTGATATAATATAGTTGTTTTCTTGTTTTTTTTTTTATTGAAACTGTCACTCGGGCGTATGTGGAACATGTTTAAACCAATTTTTTTTGTAACTATTTTCTTTACGCAAAACAATAAGGAATCTAGATTATTTTTGAGTGCCATTTTCTAAACATTGCTATTGTGTAGTCATCAGTTTTAAATTTAGATATGAAGGCTTCACCTTGTGGACTTTGCGAGGAGTATTCCAATTTGGTCTGGTATCAAAACCCCTTTAAGGCTAAAAAAAACCATGATGACGAAGATTTATATTAAGACATTTAACTTGGTAATTACGTTTTGGAAGTGCCAATAAATTGAACTAAAAAACCTCATAATTTTGTTGACCCCACCCTAATAACCATCCTAAGCCAAGTGCCTCTGTTGTATGATTGATTTAACTATGAAGTTTGCACTTTATGAAATTACTATAACCTCAGCCTTCAACTTGGTAAGACCACATTCAAGTTGTTACTAAATGCAAGTTTTCAATGTCAGTGCTTCAAGTCCCAAGCTTTGTTTTTTTTGTTTTGTTTTTAATGTAATCTTTTTTTTTTAACTTATTAATTAAAAGCAGAATTCATTTTCTTCGGTTTCCTTTATTCCTTTAGACTTGTTAATGTGCAGTATATTTACATGGTAATATTTTTCCAGCAGACACTTTTCATAACCTAAACGAAACCTGACTTGTAAACTAGATTACAACTTTATAAAATACAACCATCGGGCATCAATTTAACTACCCGTTAAAAACGTTTAAAATGACGCCCAGTTCCGACTAAATTAACCAGTTTAATTAACAACAACGCGCCAGCTGACAAAACTAGTGCAGTAAATTTTGATTTTATCAATAAATTTTGTGTATTTTTTTCCTTATCGTCAAAATTGAATTGAAATAAATTTCGCACAAACAAAAAAAAAAAAAAAAAACAACAAAAAAGATTAAAACTTAAAATGCACTTTAAAAGATAAACCTGTCTTAAAACTATAAAGATTCAAAAACCTAACGTCAAATGTATTTAAACCTGTTGACTTTCTTTTATTCATCATCATCATCATCATCTAAGAAGTCGTCGTGGTCGTTATTATTTTGTTGAACTTCGAAGATTTTGTGTGATTGATCCGTTATTTTATATTAATTTAGCATTCAGACAGTTTTGTTTTGTATTTCTTTTTTGCGTTTGTTTGTCGTTTATTGGTTTTATGTTTTTTGGCTGTAACTTTTTTTTTCTTATAATCAAGTTCATTATGTAAATTATTTGATGATATTTGTTCAGATTAAATGTTGGAGTTTAATTTATTATACCTAACGGATACAATTCGGCGAAAATTTTTGGACACATCAGACAGTTGTTTTTTTCTATTAGTCTAATAATATCTCACTAACATTTTTGCAAATTTCCTATACATTCTTGGTTCACTTGGGGCGACCCAGAAAAAAACAAAGTAAAATAAAACAAGAAAATCAGCTCTTCATTTTTATTTCCTTGAACTAAATTTAAGCAAAATTGTTGTTGATGACATTTAAATTAATTTGGCATTTAGAAGAAAATAACATTAAAAATGGTGATATAATATGACAGGTTAACGAACAAGTTTGCATTGCATAGAGAAAAGAGTCTGGAAATTTGCACTCAATTCTATTTAATAAAAAAATCATTTTTTTTTCTTTTCTTTATAGACCAGTGCCGATGCCTTCAAAAACATTAAAAAGTACAAAAAAAATCATAGTAGAATGAAACTTATTGGAAAAGGAGGTGAATATGATGAAAATTAAAGGAAAAATAAATTACGGGCGAGCAGAGTTCGGGAAGTGGGTGGGTTGAGTTTTTAATGGTAAAAAATGGTATATCTCGATATCCGGCAAAACTACAAATCCTATAGAAAAAAGTTGTATGGCAAAGTTGTAGGTAATAAAAAGATCTACAACTTTTGTATCAACAATGTTTTCACATAACCTCAAAATCTATGTTAGAAATTTAAAAAACCTAGTTTTTGGTTTTTTATTTTTATCTTTTTCAAAAACAAAAATTTTTCTACGAAATTTGGTGAAAACATACCTTATTATGTCCCAAATACACTGTAATTTATTTATTTAAAATATAAATTTATTCAATTATTCAAATTTACACTTTAATTACTCAAAAAACGTAAGATTTATCAATGTTACATGAAATCTTACGTTTTTTGAGTAATTAAAGTGTAAATTTGAATAATTGAATAAATTTGGCCTAAAATTGTAAACAATGATTACAAATTTTTTTCGAATTCAAGCTTTTTTCATTTTTTGAATTTTACGAGAACATGTTCTATAGTATACTAATGTAAATTTTTTTTACACCATCAGAAAATAGACATTTTTACGAACGAAATGCCCACCGACTTTTTGAAAAAAGCTGATATTTTGACACGTGAATTTACGATTGAAAATTAGGGTGTTTTTTTGGTATTAAGTCAAAATAAGGTAAACAAATTAATATTTTAAATCAAATAAATTACAGTGTATTTGGGACATAATAAGGTATGTTTTCACCAAATTTCGTAGAAAAATTTTTGTTTTTGAAAAAGATAAAAATAAAAAACCAAAAACTAGGTTTTTTGAATTTTTAACATAGATTTTGAGGTTATGTGAAAACATTGTTGATACAAAAGTTGTAGATCTTTTTATTACCTACAACTTTGCCATACAACTTTTTTCTATAGGATTTGTAGTTTTGCCGGATATCGAGATATACCATTTTTTACCATTAAAAACTCAACCCACCCACTTCCCGAACTCTGCTCGCCCGTAATTTATTTTTCCTTTAATTTTCATCATATTCACCTCCTTTTCCAATGGGTTTCATTCTACTATGATTTTTTTTTGGTTTCAAAAATTATTGACCCTGGTCTATTAAGACTGCATATCTTTATTCTTTTCAGGGTAGATTAATTTTGTTATATGACTTTAACGAAGTAAAGGAAGGTAAATTTTGGGAACTAAAACAAAATGATATTAAAAAGAATTCGGGGGTGAACAAAATATTTGTTTTTTATGGCAAAATTTTCAGCATTAATCCATTGCTTTATTACTTGATAAAATTGCTAAATAGCATTCAATAGTTTTCTTAATCACCAATACAAAAATGACCTTAATTTGATTTTTTTTGTTGATATAATGACCAAAAAAGCCAAAAAAGAGAGTCTCCCAATTTTGTCAGTCTGTACATTTTTTCAATTTAGTAGTTTTGGGTGATTCTCTAGAGGGTAAATAGAAATTTTTTAGGACCAAAACTAACGATTCCTTCCATATTATCAAAAGAAAATTTTTTATTTTATATAAAGAGTCTAACGATTTTGATTAAGACTTTTTTGTGTTATGCTACAAAAGGTCCAACTTTTTAAATAAGAAATCACTAGAGAATAGAGTAATTTTGATCTTTGCTATTTTTCCAATAGTGTAGCAACTTTAATATAAATCAAAAACAAATTCTTTAAAAAATCCATTTTTGGATTACAAAAAAAAATTGTATTCATTGAAAAATCGTTTATAAAATTGTTGGTTTTAGATGTAATAAACAGGTACTATAAAATAGTATGCCAATTTTTTAACTTATTTAATAAACAATTGTAGTACCGTAGCGAAATTTTTAGTAGGATGAACTATGGCGCCAGAGCACGGTGGGCTTGAAAATGCGGCATGTTTTACAAAAATGGACACCAAAAGTAATGATGCAGATTTGTTCGAAATGATCTCAGGATTTCAAATTTGTTAATTTCAAAATCGTACCTGATTCCTTTATTTTTGAGTTACAGGCATTATACATATATATTTATATGATAACGAACAATTTTTTTCCATTTTTGAAAAACTAGAAAGTTTTTTGCATCTATTTTTAAGGATTTGACTAAGAACTAAATAGAGCATTCAATTTTGAAAAAAAACTTGCACCTTGTTATTCAAATTTTTAAAAAATGAACTTAAATACAAAATTTTTTTTTTATTTTTGACTTTAAAATTAATTTTCTTAAAAACTATTTACTTTATCAACTTCAAATACACATCAAATTCAAGGAGTATATTTAAGCTTTCCAAAAAGGTATAGGACATTATAATGTGCTTTTGTTTTTTGTTTAATTTTTTTTCCATTCTAAGTCAAATGTATATATGTATAATGACTGTAACTCAAAAAAGGGATCAGGTACGATTTTGAAATTTACAAATTTGAAATCCTGAGATCATTCCGAACAAATCTGCATCATTACTTTTGGGGTCTATTTTATTCCAAGAATATTATTCTTTTGAAAAATACATCTTTGCTTCACCGTTTGGACTCGGCGTTCAATTGTAGGTCCCTTCCACTCTTATAAAAATTAATTACACGCATATTGCATATAAAAAAATGTTTGGAATAGAAAAAATTTCAATGCAGTTTAAATATTGTGCTTAAAAAAAATAATTGCAAATTAAAAAAAAAATTATATATATTATAATTATATATATATATGACAAAAAATCAATGTTAAATGTGTGCATAAACTGTTTTTTCCATAATATTCCTTGAATCTCTTATAAATTTGAATGTTTGGCCATAGCAACATTCACACAATGCCAAATAGTTAACATTTTAAGAAATTCAAAGAATAATATGGAAAAATATATATTATATTGTTTAATGTTAAAATGTTTTTATTGTTAAATGCAACATTTTAAATTCCAAAAAATATTTATTTTTAATGAAAGGCTTTAAAAAATATTTTCTTACAACCCTGGTTTATATATTAAATAGTAAATGAAAACCTGAGAGCACTCAACCATTACTTGCTTATTAACTATCTCCCTAAGCTTAAGAGCCACAATTTGGGGTCAAGGATTTTGTTTAGGATGTGAAAAATACTCCGTTAAAAATTTGTAGACAATAATAAGTTCCCTAAATCAATTAACCATTTTTGCATGTATAGGTACTAATCTACCATATTATAAATTTTTTTCTAAAATGTTTACCATTTTAAGTAAAAATTTTTTTTTACGATTCGACTACCGATTTTTAATCTATTAATTCGTTTGAAAGTAGAATCTATTTTTCCTCTAATCACTGAGTTTACCAAATTTTGTTTTAAGCAGTCATTGCCCCTTAAATGAACGCCATAATGTTTAAATTAAATTCTATTTCCGCCTACTCAACACATCAACCTACATTATTTAAAACTGATGATAGCTTTATTAAGTTATTAATCAAATTTTATAAATAATTCCATCACATACGTGGAAATGTATAAATTTGTATCAATTCTTTTTTTCAAACTATGTAAATTTTTATTTTTACACGCCTCACAGTATAAAGCCAGTATAACAACCTTAGCGTGCGAACCAACCGTGCATTTAATAATATTTTTATATGCGTACCTAATTTCAATAAAAATCACATTTAAAATTCTTACATGAATATGCAATAATAAAGATAAAAAAGCTTAAAAAATCTTTCAATAAATAATAAAAAAAAACCGTAATATATCACTTCAAAAATTTAAATAAGTCATCAACCTAATTAAAGTTATTGTGTGTGAAGTTGAAGTTAGTTTTCATGTCAAAGAAGTCAACAGTTACATTTTTTTTAACACAAAAGACAACATTTTAATTGCAGCATGCATCTAAACATGATGCAGAAACTTTTTAAAAGATATCTCTGTCTTTGAATGATGTTGTTTATTAGATTTAGAACTTGATACGATATTCAAATCTTATTCAGTTTAGGTCACCAAATAATTAGGTCAACATCATCGTCGTATAGTCGGTCGTTCGTGTCGTCGTCCAAGAACCAAACAAAAAAATAATCCAATTAAAATATAAAAAAACAAAACTAGTTTTTATATCACCGAATGCATTCATCGTTTGAGTTGTAAATTGCTTGTATATATGATGGTGAATCCAAGTTTATAATGGCTGCTCGACTAGACCGTTAACGCACATTTTTGTGATGTACCACATTTATGTAGATTTTTATCAACTAGATTGTGGTTAGTAGGTATCGAAGAAGTCTTATAGAAGCTTTATATAGTTTTTGCCTAAATCCGCTCTTATACTACTAAACCAGAGTGCGCAAGAGAATTTATTAACTGGTTTTAAATGGTTCTTCTTGTTTTTTTTTTCATATTATTTATTTTTGGTTTTGATTTGTTGAATTTTCTGTTGGATTTGGTTTGTAAAGCAGGACAATGTACGGTAGTTTTTTTTCTTTATTTTTTGATTTACGATACAGATGGAGAAATATTTAAATTTATAAAGAATATTTGTTTTCTAATGAGATGAGTTGTTTATGTTTAAGAGATAAGAAAATTTCAATTCTCTGGGAATTTGATACTGAGGTAAATTTACATGATTGGCTATATTATCGATTATGTCAATTTTGAACAATCTATAAAGGCGATTTACATACACCCAGAAGACCCTAGAAAAATGAGTGAATTAAATCATTTTCATTCTTTTATACACAGGGTGTTCCAATAAATATCCAAAAATTGTTTAGTTTAAAAAAAAAATCATGTGTGCAATAAACACGTGGTAGAAGTGAAACCTTAAAAAATAATTTTTCTTGAAAAAAAAAAAAAAATACACCATTAAAAAGCATAAAAATGTTCCTAAAGAATAAACCCATATTTAAATTTTTACAATGCGCCAAAAGTATAAAAATAATTTATTCAACACAAACATTTTTCATGAAAAAAGCAAAAAAAAATCTTCATTTTTTCTTCTCCATCCATTTCTTTTTTTAATTACAACCTATAACAAATATTATATCAAATGAAAGCTTATTATTTCACCTTTTATATGACGCTTCAATCATATTTCTACGATGCCTACA
Source organism: Episyrphus balteatus (assembly GCF_945859705.1). Taxonomy (NCBI): domain Eukaryota; kingdom Metazoa; phylum Arthropoda; class Insecta; order Diptera; family Syrphidae; genus Episyrphus; species Episyrphus balteatus. Next base: position 149,788,464 of record NC_079134.1, on the reverse strand, counting down.
AAAAAAGGAAGAACTTTTTAAAGCCAACCATGTCGAAATTTCAAACTGAGATCACGGTATTTCCTACACTGATCGTCGGCAACAAATCTCCACAGGTGTGTATATTGAGGTGTTTTTCATGTTTCTCAATTTAAGATTGTGTAACTTTTAGAGCACATACAGTTATGTTTGATATATCAAATGAAAGGTAATATTATCAGCAAGCGAATTAAACTTAAATCAAATTTGTTTGATCAAAAGTTATAACGTGTTTAAAAAAAAAACATCTTTTCACCGTTATCTCAGGATTTTAAATATGAAATTAATTGTTATTTTGTACAATTATAGTTTATTGTATTACCTATCTACAGTTTAAATTTCATTCATTTATCTATTAAAACAAAAAAGTTATAATCAATTGATTTTTCGTGTCGCTTTTTCGTTTCATCGTGTTTCAAAGCACTACGATACTAAAGAAGTTTTCACTTCAAAAACTTTAAAGTATTTTTGAATTTTTGCCATTTATATAGAATATTCTATCAGAATTTGAGACCTCCTAAGATCTCTAATCCAAAACTGCTGTTTGCCAATATGGCATCATGTATGTTTAATAGGGCATCCGTTATTTTTGAATAAAGTCCCTAAGTGGAAAAACTGTTTCTAAAGCCTAGTATACAGTTCTTTTTGAAAAAAAATGAGTGGTGAAGAAAAAATTTTTTTTCTTAAAAAAAAAAAATGTCTGGTGAACACATGACAGTTGTAAGTTTTTTTTCCGCAAAAACAATGGGCTGCACATTGTTTTGCGAGAAAAAATAAAATGCACGACTGGGTCGCATGAACTTGCTCTTAGAGTTAAAGTTCCTTAAATTGTTAAGACTTTTTGAAAAAATAAAATTCGTTTTTTAAAAAAATAAAATAAAATCTGAAATCAAATTGCCCTCCAAAACAAGTATGCAGTTTTGATTGATATATTAAAATGCATTTTTAGAAAAAAAATTTTTAAAATCGTTAGAGCCGTTTTTTAAAAAAACTAATTTTTTATAAATAATTTTTTGAAAAAAAAGTTTTTAAATAAAATTGATATGCCATTTTGTAGACATCACTAATCAGCATCTAAAAACAAGATTTCAAAAAAATTCAATGTCCCGTTTTCGAAAATTTGATTTTTCAAAAAAAAATTTTCAAATTTTCTTTTTAAATCCAAAAATTATATAGGATTTTAAAAAAACGGTTCTACCACAGGTACCGTTAATAATGATTTAAAAAAAATTTTCGATTTTGGTTTACAGCTGTGGTGAGCTAAATAATATTTTTTTTCGGAAAAAATCTGAAAAAATATCTCCCATAAGAAATGCATTGTTTTTTTTTTTTTGCTAGAAGAACTGTCCTAAGAGGGTTAAAGTGTTTTTCTCTTTTGAAATAGGTATGTATTGACTTATGAGATAATTTTTTTAGATATAACCTTAAGTCAAAAATTATTGATGAGGTTCTCGTTTACATTAAACAACGTTTTCAAAAAGGTATAAACTATTTTTCTAGGATTTAAGGCTATATCTAAAAAAACAAAAAAGGCCTCATAAGTCAACACATACCTATTTCAAATGGGAAAAAAAAACTTTAACCCTCTTGGGGCGCCATCTAGTGTCAAAATAAAAATCTAAAAAAATTAGAGGATTTTTTGTTTTATTATTTAGAAACAGTTTTTCCACTTAGGAGCTTGAATGTCGAAAAAAAACCTAAATAACGAACGCCCTAATGTTTATATAGTCTAGGAAGTTAAAGTATAAAGGCAATTGAATACCATAAGCAAAGTATTTGATTTTTTGTTTTTCAGATTTGAATCTTATTTGTGGAACTATTATAATAAGGCATCCTCAACAAAAACTTATCATATGTACGAGTAGATCATTGAACCTTTTTATTTAATTTAATTCAATTTTCTGAACGTTTTTTTCTTGTTTGGTTTTTATTTATTATGGGATTTGTATTGTGATAAGAAAAATCTTCTCTTTTGCATCTGCGTCTAATATGTCAGTAGTTGGAGTTGGATTTTTTTTTTTATTATCATAAACAAATTTGAATAATTTCATACAAAGTCAGTATTCCATAGGTTCATTGTAGTTAATTAGTTCATAGTAGCTAATGATTGAAGTGCTGGGAATTTTGTGACTTACCATGACTTTAAATATATCGTCGTAGTTTACGAAGAAACAAAGATGCAAAAATATGGCTTTGGGTTTGTAAATTAATTGGAGAAATTCATAAGCAAGTGAGAGAAAAAAAAAAGTTTTTTAAATTTAATTCAAGAGAAGACAAATGAAAATTGTAACATTGGAAAAGAAATGAAATCTATTTAATGTTTCCAAGACAAAACAACAGCAAAAAATTACAAATATCTAAGGCCACGAAATTAAAATTGGATTTATGAAAGCTTAGATAATTCAAGATATACATCTGATTTTAGAAAAATTTAGATTTCATTTAATTTATGAAAAGTTGTTTTCTTTTCACAAAAATTTTAATTTAAATTTTTGAAACGCAATATTTTTGAACGAACGCTCTTGTACAAAAATTTGCTCGTTTCCATAAAACCACAAAATCAAATTGTATTAAAAACCCAGATTCTTTCATCAAAGTAATGTTCGAAAAATTGCAAGTTAACAAATTTAATAATAAATTCAAAAACTTTATACATAACGTAGAAAATCGCGACAAGTACATAGGTATGCGAAAATTAATTTAAGATCCAAAAAAAATACGCTATTTCATTTCTCCAACTGCATTTAAAGTTACACAAATTTAAAAATCGTTGAAACCGCTTTTTTTGAAAAAAATATTTTTTTTTAAACAAAATTAAGAAAAACACAATCGAAAAAATGGTTTGCTTTTTTGAAATTATTAATCAATATTTAAAAATAAAAAAAATATTTTGTAGTGCATTTTCCTTCCATTACAAATATAAAAAGAGGATTTATTAAAAAAATGACATTAAAAAAAATTAATGCAAACCGAATATATTATCTGCCTTTTAAAAAAATGTTAGTGCATAAAAAAGTACCTATAGTTTTTATTGAAATAAAAAAAAAAATATGCAAAATGTGTGCATTAAATATTTTTGGTTTTAATAATTGTCAGCTTTCTTAGAATTGTAGTTATTTGGTCTTGCATTAACTCTTTAAGAAATTTGACGAATATAAAAAAAAATCATGTGTGCAATTCACACGTGGTAGAAGTGAAACCTTAAAAATTATTTTTCTTGCAAAAAATAAAAATCGAAAAAATTTACCTTATTTTTATTCCATCATCTTTAAATCCATATCTTTTATATGACAACCTAATAACTTAAATAATAATAAATTTTATATTATCTGAAAGCTTATTGTTTCACCTTTTATTTGACTTTTCAATCATGTTTCTACCATGCCTACAAAAAAAGTAAGAATTTTTTAAAGACAACCATCTCGAAATTTAAAACTGAGATTACCTACACTTGTGGCTGGTCATCGGCAACAGATCTCCACAGGTGTTTTGAGGTATTTTTCAATTTTTTCAATTTAAGATTGTGTAACTTGTAGAGCACGTAACGTTATGTGTTAAATCAAAGTTAAAGTTAAATCAAATTTGTATGTGCACTAGATCAAAAGATATAACGTTTGCAGGAAAAGAACATCTTTTTACCGTTATCTCAGAATTTTGAATATGAAATTAATTGTTATTTTGTACAATTATAATTTATTTAATTACCTATCTACAGTACAAATTTCATTCATCTATCTATTAAAACAAAAAAGTTATAACAAGTTGAATGTTCGTGTCGCGTTTTCGTTTCATCTTGTTTTCAAATCACTACGATACTAAAGAAGTTTTCACTTCAAACAAATTAATGCAAAAATTTGTATGCAATTTAATTTTTAATGCAAACTAAACTTTTGTTTGCAATAAAATTTATTTTTTTTTTTAATGCAAATTATTTTAATTTGCACTAACATTTTATTTAAATGTAGAAAATATTTAGTTTGCATTATAAAATTTTTCAATGCAATTTTTTTTTTTAATAATTATTGGAAGGAAAATGCATTAAGAAATATTCCTAAAAACCCAGAGTCAGAGAGGTTCCATTAATAAAGATATTTGGAATTTTTGTTCTTTTCATAAATAGATAGACCTTTATTTAACAAGTGCAAAAATGAAAATTAAGAAAATTTTTGGAGCCATATTGAACAAAATTAAGCTTTTCAAAAATTGGGTTATGCCGTGAATCGTTATTTTTGATAATTAACAAAATTACGAATTTGAAATCCAAAATCTTAAAAAAAATACATACCAATTTTTGTGTCTTACATTAAAAACAACATGTGCAGAAATAAGATAGAACTAATCTTTTACAACCCAAAATTTCCAACTGACCGGTCTTATCTACATAACTAAAACAGAGTATTGAAAAAGTTATTTGTTTGGGACGAAATCGGCAATTTTCGAAAAGCAATACTTTGTAAATTTTCAAATTGCATAGAAATGATTTAGGTTCTAATTATTACAAAAATTAAACAAAAGCTTAAACCAGCAAAAAGCAACAAATTGGGTTTTTTGTTTCACATTTGAAGCAGTTTAGACAATGTCGCTTTCTACAACCGAAAAGTTCCGATTGTAGAAAGCGACATTTTCAAAACTGCTTAAGAAGTCAAAAAAACATAGTTAACTATAATAAATAATGTATTGATTTTGACACTGATCCATAGCATACAAATATTAAGGAAACTTTTTTTCAAAAAATATAAGGTTTCAAATTTTTCAAAATATAAATTCTTTAGGAATTTTACTTATTTTCCACTTCATGTGGAATATCAATTGTTTATTTCAATTTTGTACAAACCTTTCTTGGATTCCGTTTCTGCACCACGACTACAGCCGCCTTTGTTTCCACCGACATCTGCTTACTCTCTTTCTCCCTACAACACCCATCAACTTTATCCACCAACTGATGTATTCCATTTGCATCCTCTTCCATATCATAATACGGACAATTATCATCATCACAACTTATCGCCGAACAACAATAATTACTCTTATCGCCCTCATAGAAATAACAATTATTCCAAAATATTCCACCATCACAACCGAATTTCGTCGAAGATGGCGGAAAAACACTTTGAATAGTCGACGTCGTTCCCGTTGTCATCGTCGTCGTGGATGATGTTGATAATGATGCGGGAACCATAACCGATAAACTACAATTACTACTACTACAATCGGATTGATATTTTCTCAGATCAGCCGATAGAGCACTTCCAGACCCATCATCATCATCATACTCCTCATCGTCGGCCACCGACGATGAAGACAATGTCACACAACTCGAACCACTAGCTGTCTGGTGGGAGTCATAACGCTTGATAAGATCACCAACACCACTCGAACTTCCTCCTCGCCCTCGGTGATCATCAGCGTCGCCAGACGACAAGGAATTACTATCCGCCGATGATGACGAAGAACTGCTAACGGGATAATTACGTACAAATATCTTAACACTATTCCGCACGTGATCGCTGGCTTGCTGTGATCGTTGACCACCACCATTTTCCATCGCTTCCTCTGTCCAATGATTGATATTCTTCAGATCATTAAACTTACGATTCTCCATATTCTTCAAACTAACATCAACATTACTGATCTTCTCACTCGATGGTGACTTGATTACGATCGTGTTATTCAGCACAGAGGGCGCTAGTAACTCATCGGTTGTAGCTTTTGTTAGATTTTTATTACTAAAATTTTGCACATCATTAGGGTCACCACAATGTTGACCCCGATTGATTACAATCGTCACTTGATCCTCATTGATTCGATGATCATTCTCGACGGCAGCCATTTTTTTCTTCTCAGTCTTTGGCGATGTTAAAATGTTCTTCTTCTCGGGCGGAGTTGATGATGATGACGATGATGATGTAGACTTTTCAAGATTTTTCTTATTATTCTCCTTGACCAAATGTTCCTTTTGATCATCCGCCGAAGACATGGGACAATTGGAGAAGGTACAATTTTTATAGCCACAAGTATTTTTTGTTTTTTCATCACCACAATAATGATGATCACCAGTTTGTGAGGATGATGAATCTGATAGTTGATTAATGATCAACAAAGGTTGACGTTTCTTGCGGATATGAATACGTTCGACTTTAATTTGATGGGGATTCCGTTTTCGCAGCATTTTCGAATCGATTATTTGTGGCAAATCATTGTCGGAACTTGGTGAAGAGTCGTAGAAACGTGTCGTCCGTCCAGGTGTGGATGATGAAGAATGACTGCCTTGAGATGAAGATGAAGAAGTTTGAAGGAACATTTTCTTAATTTGACGATTGAATTGTTCATTGGACTCATTTCGAGGTGACTCACGATCACTTGAGTCTTTCGAATTCTTCGAGTCGGTCAAGTTTTTTGTATGCCAGGTCACCAGTTCATTGGGTTCATTCTTCCGAGGATTTGAAAGTTCCGTTTGTGACTTTTGGGAAGGTTTTTTAAATTCCCAGCTTCGTTTTTCCGAGGTTTCGAGTTTTGAACGATCACTGATCTTTTGGGTTTGTTGTTCTTTCAAATCTACCCGAGTTTTGACATCTACCGACAATTGACGACTTAGAAGCTTGTGTTGTTCATTAAGAGTCTTAGGTTCAACAAGCTTTTTAAATTGTCTACTAGGAAGCTCTTTACTTTCAGCTTTTTGATCCATCATTTTTTTATTTTGCCGACTAAGCTGATCATTCGAAGATTCGACAACCTTTTTCGGAATTCTCGAAACCGATTTCGGTTCGTTCAGAGATTTTCGGTTACTTTTACATTCACAGCAATCAGAGTCGTAGGTTAGGCCTTCCAGTCTTTTAATCCTCTCATCACTTCCTGCTGGGGAGAAAGTTCTTCTCCTTGGGGAATCCGACTGTCTTGAATTCGGTTTTCGGGGAGGTTCAAAATCAAGTGAGTCTCTCATAGGCACATGATTCCTCTGTTTAACAGCTGATTCGAACATCTGTTGAATTTTCGAAACATCCGAGCATGATTTTGTAGCTCCGGGAGGAGGTTTTTGATGCCTCAACTGAACGGGTTCATGATCACTATCGACTGGATCGATTTTTGTATAACGTTCTGTTCGAGTTATATTGCTTATTTCAGTCTTTTTGGCCATATCGAATTTGGAACGATAATTCCAACTGTTGCTCTTCTCAACTGCTCCAGAGCAGCATAAAGAGTCTGCTGTTCCAGATGAAGAACAGTCCGAACACTCAGAGCAACAATCTTGACAGGCTTCAGTTGACGATGGAGCCTCCTTGGCGGGTGTCGGAATGGCCCGTTTATTTTGAAGAAAATCCCAAGTATCATAGTGCTGAGACTTTTCAGGGACTTCCGAAGCTTTTTTCTTAACCTCGGGATGACTATTGGGTCGTTTATAACCTAGGAATCTGTAATCCCGAGTGGAATCGTTTTCTATCCGGGCTTTGGATGATGATCGTGGCGGTGCAACTGGTGATGATCCTGTTGCTGATGGGGAAGATCTAGTAGCCGAAATGGCTTGTTTACACTGATTGACGTAGTTGATTTTAAGTAACTCCATTTTGGGTATGTCATTGCTAGAGAGACGAGATTCTAAAGTACTATTCGTACTGCAAAGGGTCTCTAGTGAAGAGGGTTTTTTTTGAGGGCTTGGTTGCTGTAAGCGGCCAATTGGCATTTCGTTTTAGGATTTTAGAAGAAACATGGGAAAAAAGTTACCAAAAAAAAAAAAAAAAAAACAAAAAATCACTTAAAGATACTTTTGTATCTTTGTATCTTTTTTTTTTTTAATGAATTTATAACTTTTTTTTTTTTCTCAAGAAGTGATCGTATCTTCACTTTTATTTTGAATTTTTAACAATTTTTCGTTATTTTTGAGAACTTTTAACACTTTTTCACACAAAAGATACGTTTTCAATCCGAAATCTATCCCACAGATACAAATTTTATCCAAATGTATCTCACAGATACAAATTTTTATCCAATAAACTTAAAATGTATTTCAAAGATAAAATCGGTATCTTCGTAACAAATTTGTACTCTTTTTTTAAATTTCAAAAAGTAAAAATTAAGATAAAAAAGTATCTTAAAGATACTTTGTTCGTTTTTTTTTTCTTTTTTTCACATAAAAAAGATCGTTTTATCTTCCATTCGAGATTCGCATATGATCGCGTTTAAAGGTTCACGAAGAAAATACCACGATGACGACGCGAAGAAGTTAACTGCGATACGGTTCGGAGTGGACTAACCGAGGAAAAATGCAGCAAAGTTGATAGTATGAATTTTGGATTGGTAGTTTGGTTTGAGTTTGAAGCTTGGATTCGGATTTTGTGGATGGAGAGCTAGAGCTGTGGTTGTGGGCATTGGATGACGATGTTGATGATGGGTTGTTGGGTTATAGCAAGGCAGACCATTGCTGCAGAGCATTTAGTGGTTTGGTATCTTTTTTTTTTTTTTTCTGACTATGGCTTTAGGCTTAGCTTCCTCTTTGGAGTTTTTTCTTTTTTGTTTATTTTCTTTTTTTTGCTTTTGCTGTCTTGTTTACTATTTGGTCGTCTTCATATTCGGAATTCAGTGGGTTTTTTTTTTTTTGAGGAGACGATAGATATAGTCGCATTGGATGGGGCGGTGCGGCGGTGCGGCGGTGCGGCGGCGACGGCGACTGCATTTTGCGGCCGGAAGACAATGATTACTTTGTGTGGCTTAGGATGGATAAAATGTGTAATGTCCGTGGGATGATGATGTGGGGGATGGGGAGGGATGTTAAGTTGAATGCATTGCGTAGAGTGCGTTGTGCGAGATAAGGCTTTGACAGTGGCGCGCTTGTGGGGAATTTTTGTGAAAAGATTGTGTTTTGAATTAAGTCGGATGATTCATTTTATGATTTATGCATTAATTCTTAGGATAAAAATTCCTTTTATGCAAATTAAAGATTTTCGGGAATACCAATAAAATCAATATAAATATTTGAATTGTTACAAATACTTGGTTCAGAAAACAGAAATTTCAAGCTATTTTTTATAAGGTTCAAGTATATTACTCACAATTACATCAAAAATTGAAAGAATTGAGAGAGAAAAGTATGCAATGGAATATGGAAAATAAACTTTATTAGGTACGTTCAGTATCTGAAAATCTGGATTTTTCGAAATCAGGCAAGATAGTTTGAGCTATGTAGAGAGCTCAGTCTAAATTAAACATTTATTTAATTTAGTGAGAAAATTAGTTTTTGTTCAACGTTTTCGCGTTTTTGGAATTAATATTGGTAAATGAAATTTAAAGAAGTATTTTAAACACAAAAAAATTGAGGGATTCTAGTAATTTTTGAACTTTTTAGTCCTATTTAAGAAAATTTTATACACGCACGATAAATTCATTCGAAAAAAGCAGATACTCAAACGGTCCTTCTTACTAGCAAATTGTTTCTTACATATTAAATAATTCTAATAAATGATATGTTTATATCAAAAGAAACAAGAAAAAAAAAAAAACGTTTAAGAATAATTTTTTTTAATATTTTTTTTTTTTTAAATGGCAAAAAATAAAAACTCGAATATTCTGTTTGGGACGCGCTTTGAACGAAACTAATCCAATTAGAATAGACGAAAAATTGTCAAAGAAATGAAAAAAAATTATAACAGGCTGATTTTTGTTATACAGCTTGGTGTTAGGGTGGTTTACAATCTGTAAAAAGTAATAAATCTCCCTGTGTCCGCTAGTAACATTATGAAGGGTCAGAGGTCACAGCATTTTTTATTTTAAAAACGGTAGCTTTTACACAAAAATTATGTTTTACAAAATTGTAGCTGAGGCTATTTTGAAAAACATTGTTTTTTTTTTCAAACTATCCGATGCAATTTGATTCAAATAACAAATATAAAAATATCAAGAAAAACATATGCGAGTTTGAAGTGATATAATCTGTAAATAGTTCGTGATACAAGAAAAAGAAATAGAAAATGTGGTGACAGAGGAAACTTCAACCTAACACAAAGCTGTATACCCAAAAGCAGCTTGTTACAAGTTTTTTCCTTGAAAAAATTTATTTCTCCTGGGCTAAACTTTAAAAAATTAAAAAAGGAAATTACAAGAAAAATGCACGACTGGGCCGAACTTGATCTTAAAATTCAAGGGGGTAAGAAATCAATGTCCCGTTTTTAAAAATTTGATTAATTTGATTTTTTTTTTAAACCAAAAATTGCTTTTTTCAGAATTTTAATTTTTGATTTATATCAAAATTATAAAGCGAGGAATTTTGACTAAAAAACACTCTATGGCATGAATCGTTAATTAAATTTCGTAAACAAAATTTCTTTAAGACATTTTTTTAACAAAATCTTCGGAGTCGATTACGAGAATATTAAACTTTTCCTGAAATTTGTACAAATATGACAAATATTCACCTAACTCGGAAAAATATCGTCTGTGAGGTATCGATGTTAATTCAGTCGAGATTCGAAAATAATTGAAACTTGAAGGAAGCATTTTGAGTCATAAAAGAGAAAAAAAAAATAAGCCATACTGTGAATTTTTTAGTAATTTTGAACAATTGCTAAACATTTGGAAACATTCGTCCTAAAATCTTGATTTAGAGACATTTTTTAGAAACTCAATGAGATTGGTAAGCAACTAAAACGTTTATTTTAGTCGAAAAAATAAAAAAATGTTCTTCCCAATAAACTTACCGAAATCAATAAATTGCTCTGCTAAAATCCAAGAGTTTCATTGGTTAACTGAACAATATTGCTATTAAGTAGGAGAAAGGATCGCTTTGACATAATCATTTTATTTTAGATTGCCTTTAACGAAAATTTTCAACACTTTTACTGAGCTCTACGTTTTCGAAAACTGTAGTTAGTAGTTCTTAATTTTAGTACTCTAAAGGCTTTAGAAAAAAGGGTATCGGATACGAAAATTACCACCAAGAAAAAATAAATTGGTACATCGAGAAGTGAGAATCAGCAAGATCAAACATTTTTTTAAGCTTTATGCTTGAATTACAAGCAGCTTGAAAGGATTCACAAAGCCTACAAGAGTACCTATCATTGCAAAGAAACTATAGGTCCATTACGTTCTAGGTCTTGGCTCTTCTGGAGTCGTCAGGGTCTTAACAAAAATTTTTTTATTTATTGAATGTTTTGACAGATATCTAAAAGCAAAAATGTTCCCACTACACCACTGTTATTGAAATATTTTAGGTTACCTTAGCTGACAAGAACCAACACAATTTAACAACAACAAAAAAAACAACAAGCAAATAGGCTCTTTTGCAATAAAAACCGATGAAGCATATGATCGCATAGCATTATATTATATCTTGTCAACGCCTGCGCTGCTGGGCCGTGTTTATTCAGCAGATACACGGGCAAGACATATTCAACGGACCGTAAAAAGAGATGAACAGCTATCGATAAATAAATCGACAACGACAACAACGCAGCAACAACCATCATCGACAAAGAAGACGATGGACTTTGGTTGGCATTGAAGTTGCATGCTCGCACACACAAAACTTGTGCCCAAGTTTAAGGTTGTCCAAGACCTTTTCGGAAATGCCTCTAGCGCTTTGTCTTCATTTGACCATCTTGCACCATGTATCGATTTCTGTCATCATATCGGTGGGTGCGCGGCAAAGAGAAGAGCAATGGAATTTTTATACATTGTTTACCATGTCGAGGAATGTACATATGCAAGTATGAGCATTAAGTCAACGCTCTAGTCCTCCTATCCGAATATCAAATTGCTCGCAATACCTCTCTCGGTCATGACAGTAAACTTAATTGACTTCGGCAAAAATATCAGTTGTAAAAGTGCTGTTTAATTTTTTTGTTTTATTTTATCTTTAATGGGGCGATTGCGGTAAAGCGTGCGAAGCATAATTATGCGCAACTTTTCACAGAGATTCCATCAACATTTTGACAGACGCATAATTGATATTCGTGTGTCTGGCGAAGGTGTTTTTATTCGAAATTTTTTGAATGCTACTTAAGTGAAAACTGGATTTTGAACATTTTTTCTTGTGGTCATTTCGTTGGGTAAAATGAATTGTTTATTGCTAATCTATCTTGTTAACGCGATGTCTTACCAGAATATAATCACTCTTAACGGCCAAACAACTATTTATTCTGCGTTTGTTTTGTGTAGTTTTTTTTTATTTTATTTTGTGCTATGGCAGAATGAAAGAAAGTGAAACTGAAAGGAGTCTCAGAAATCTAACAACAAATTGGTTACTTTTAAGTTAAATGATAAACACAAAATGAATTTTTATGTAATTTTAGAAGATATTTCATTCGATGAAAGTGTTTTGCAAAAAAAATAATAGTTTTTTTTTTGTTTGTAAAACAAGATTTGTACATAAATTTAATAAAACAAGATTTTCTTAGCTTGTACATTGTGTCAGGACTTCTTGTTTGTTGATTTTTACAAAGTGGACGCCAATTTTAGTAGGATTTAGTAGCAAATGAAAAAAAAAAATATTTGCTGCAACTAAAAATATTTTGCATTAAAAAAAATTTGTTTGCAACTGAAAAATGTTTGCATTGAAAATAAAATTTGTATTACAAGTAAAAATATTTTTCATTAAAAAAAAAAATGTAATTGCAAATTAAATAATGTTCTGCATTGAAAACAAAAATCAATGCAAAATTTGTACATTAAATATATATTTTTTTAATATTCGTAGAATTTCTTCCAATTTTGACGTTTATCCAAATATAAACGACGAATATAAAAAAAAAAAAAAATATACATCATACACATACATATTTTGCATTGTTTTTTTTTCAATGCAGAAATTTTTTTATTTGCAATAACATTTTTTGTTAGTCCAAAATATTTTGGAACAAAAATTTTATCTTCAATGCAAATATTTTTCAGTTGAAATAACATTTTTTCTTGTGTAAAATATTTTAGTTGCAGAAAATATTCTTTTTTTAATGCAAATATTTTTCAGTTGCAATAAATGTTTTTTTTATTTTAAATGTTATATATATTTGTATGGAACGTTCTGATATCGATGTTTTTAAGATTCAAACAAAAAATTGAATAATAACAGTTTTTTGGTTTTACTTATTAAATACCGAATTGATTAAAAAATTATGTATTCCCACTTTATAGATAATATAGCCAACAAAAAATGTCATGCAACTTTTTCCATTCTACAAGAAACCAGTTTTATGATATTACTATTTTAAAAAGTTAACGCTTCAAAAATAGTGTTTATTCGCAAGCAAATAATCGTAGATTTCATTGAAAATGTTTTTGACGTACATATGTACCTAGTTAAATTAAATATAAATTTGACCCTCTACAGAAAAAACTATGAAAACAATTTTTCTAACAACTATTTCACTGGTAAACAAAATTGCACCTATTTTTGTTTTATAATTTTTCTTACTAATTTGGCATCGTGGATTTCAAATCTGCCCTCAGTTTGTTTCTAGCAGCTCTAGTTTATTTTGGGTGATACAGGTATACTAAAGAAATGCTTGAAAAGTACACCAGTACACTCAAAACCTGGAGTGGAATCGGCTAACACGATAGTCGATAGTTGATGATCGAAAAAACGATAATTTTGCTCCAAAAAAAGTAGCAAAAATAAATTATTGAGAATTTATATCTCGAAAATGAGAGTTGACTTTTTGACTTTGGATTCGAGTTCAGCATCACAAAAACCTTCGAAAAAGTTCACCAAACTTAACTTAACAAAACCCTTGTTGTTAAGTATTAATAAAAAGTTACAATTATTTTCAACGATCGATGAATAATATAAGCATTTTTTTTTTAATATCGGATTTAGAGTCTATCTCACCGATTAACGTGTGGAGGGGGCGATTTTCTTAAAACATTACTTAATGTGATAAAAACTATCTTTTTTCAAAGACGAAGTTATATGTTTGTAGGCTAATTCAATCACAAATAGTATTTCTCTTTTTTTTTTTTGAAAATATCGAAAATTTCGGTTTCGATTGATGTTCTTTTTTAGTTTAACGAAGGACATCAATATAAATGCAACACTATTCTTTTTGGGATTTAAAGTTAAAAACGAAAAAGTATATTCTTAAATTCTGTATAAAACATTTTTAAATCTCGTTTTAAAATCCCATTTTTTTGGTCAAAATTGATAATTAGATAGGTAAAATTATTTTTATGAAACAATATTTTTAAGATTCATTTAGTGATTGCAAATTTTAATAAGCAATCTAACTCTAACAATGGCATCCAACGAGAATTTGTTAATTTTTGAATACTGTGTACAAATATTAAGTTGACGATTTGCAATGTTTTTTTTTTTTTTTTTGCCCAAAACAATAAAAAATTCGAGTTAGCGATCATGGGAATTTATGCTGCATAATAGAAACATTCATTTAAATGACTAAATAACCTCCCAACTAAAATTTAAATTCTCTTAATTACTCAGTTTGGTATCTCAAATGAATTAACTAAAAATACTCCTCACAGTGGGAACTAGATTTTGTTTTTCAAGCGTTGAAAATCAATTATTGAAACACGTCAACACTTTAACTTGTTTTTTTTTTTTTTTAACCTGATTGATAATTACTCTTGGGAATTGTTTGATTATTTATTAAATAATCAAACAAAACGAAGACGCAGAAAAACTTCAACCAAGAAATGAAAAACTTAAAAAAAAACGTAGACACTGTGGCGTATACGTAACCACATGGATTCATGAGAGGTTCACATCAGCAAATAGAAGCCAATAAATGAATTTCGTAATCCAACTAAACCAATGGGTTTGCAGTTTTGTTATTTTTTTTTTTGTTTACTTACAATTTAGCCTAGATTTCCACTGTTGGTCACTTGATATCCATCAAAAAATACACAAATTACGAAATCTATGACAAAATTAAACAATTAAACACAGCCTAGCAGAAAAAAATACTACGCGTCGAAGAAAAACTCATTACGTGGATTTTTGTTTTTTAGTACTTTTTTGTGTGTTTATTTTAATGCCATGGCGGCAACGACAATGATGACGACAGTGGCTGGAAAATAAAAAATTATTTATAAGCGTGCCAAAAAAATACAGAGAATAGATTATAATAGAAGGAAAAACATTAAAAGTCGTATCTCATCTTGAGATGAATTACTTTATTCACTTTCTTTTGCTCAAGTCCAACGTATATAGTCGTAATTTCTCTTGACCATGTGGAAGACATCAAAAGATAACTTTTGTGTTTTGTTTTTATAACAAACTCTGGTAATTACAAGAACGATTAAAATTAAACTTCACGCAAGCAATGATCACAAGAAAAATAGAAAACAAAAGATTATTTTGTTCAACTCAGACTTGATGTTCATTCTTGGGCAGAAAAGAGGCTTTCGGTTTAGTAAATCTTTTTAAGTGGAACTTGGTTTTTAGACACATTTTGTAGAAGAATGATGTAGAAATAATTTTAGTAGAAGCCGTTTGGATTTATACTTTCATTTAAGGAAAAAAAGTTGTTTGTATACAAGAAATTTACAAAGATGCATACAAAAATTTAAAAAATATTTGGATTCAAATTTGCAGCTCATGGAAATTGAAAGAATTTAGGAATAAATAATAAATTAATTACGTCAAATAGCCTGTAACTAGCGGGCAATCAAAACGCTTCTAAGGATACCTCATTTGTCAAATAACGATAAGTAATTTAGAAGTTATGATAGAAGATATGAATACATATTACATATCCTCTATATCGAATGAAAAAAAAAAACACTTTAAAAATAAGTTTTTACAATATTAATGCAATTTTCTGGACCACTTGTTCTGGACAACAGATATCAAAATTAAAAACCATTATCAGTATCATATGACAGGTACATTCATAGGTTTTTTAATATTCGCATTTTAAATTATGTAAAAATAATATTTTAATTTTTTGTCTATATGAATATTTAAAAAAAAATCATACAAATTTGCTAATCCGCTAATAAAGTAATAAAAATGTAAGCAGTTATGAACGTCAACGTGTGTATGCTCTTGCATAATTTTGCACAAAATAAATCAAACGTTATGCCAGCACAAATACAACAAAAAACCACTAAGCCATAATCAAACAGCTATTATTAGCTTCTTAACTGTATCGTTATTTAAATATTTATATATTTTTGAATAAATCGAAGAAACGTTGAACTGATGTTTCCAGAGATTAACAAAAAGAAGACACATTAACATGCAAAAAGAAACAAGACAATGCTTACTGTCACCATCATTCGTCATATTTTTGTCTGTTTTTGTGTTTGGGATCTTTTGTGACCTTCATTTATGATGCTATCAAATTGTTCTTTTGTTTCACAATTTTTGACATTAACTGAATTGATTATAATTTCCTTGAATTTCTTATACCTAACAATATTACACGTTTTTAAGTTTTGGACTAATGTTTTAAATAATGTTAAAATTTATTGAGTAAGATCTCAAAGACACTTCTTTTAGAGCCTTGAATATAATGCTTAAGTTTATTCTACAATACTATTTTCAACAAAAATAATAACACATTTTGTACATGCAAACCAAACATATTTATTTAATGCATGATTGATTTTAAGTAGAAGAAGACAAACAAGAAGTTTACATACCTAACCCCAAAGCTAAAACTATTTATTAACGAAGTTGTCAATGATATGAAAAATTTGTTTGACTAAAATGTACTTGACTTGATGGTGCAATGTGCCTATGTTGTAATGTGGAAAATATATTATATAGGTATCATTTTGAATGAACAAACGAATGTTTAAGTTAACAATATTTACATATATTTAATCATAAAAAGCCATCAAATAAAAAAACAAAATATCCCCATAATTATTGAATAATACAAAAACAAATCAACAGAACTTTGATTAAATGACATAGGGGAGAAGGGGGTACATTTGACACTTAGTTTTTAAAGGTCTGTATTTTCGAAAACTGTTAATGTTTTCTTTTGTATTT
This sequence comes from Episyrphus balteatus, assembly GCF_945859705.1. Taxonomy (NCBI): domain Eukaryota; kingdom Metazoa; phylum Arthropoda; class Insecta; order Diptera; family Syrphidae; genus Episyrphus; species Episyrphus balteatus. The sequence continues at coordinate 149,771,507 of NC_079134.1, read as the reverse complement.
GATTAATTGACTATTCAAGATTATACCAACAGTAAATTTTTTTGTTTTACAACATTACAACATTTAAAAAAATAATGTTTTCTAAAAAAAGTCATTTTGTCAAAAGTGCCCCGGGACCGGGGCACATTTGACTTTATAAGGGGTACAATTGACAATGGTGGATTAAACCCCACATCGTGTGCATTATATTTTTAAAACTATCAGCGGATCTTGCTCGTTTATTGTTTAGTTAGAAAAAAAATAAATTTTTGGTTTTAAATAATCTACTAAACAATATAATGAAAAAAATAAATTAGAAAATTTATTTTCTAAAAAGAAGAAGAAAAAACAAAAAACCATAAAATGTTTCAAAAAATCTCTCCATTTAAATCTTAATCAAAATTAATCGATGTTGATTTATTTTTAAATAATTTATTAAATATATAAATCCCCAAAATCAACGTAAAACTGTGCCCACATTGCAAAAGTCAAAGGTGCCCCGAAGGAGCCTCATAACTGTTTTTCTTTTTTTTCAATAACTAATACTATTTTTTTACAAAACTGGTTTTAATTTAGGTACTTAACTTTAAGCATAGTGCTATCAAAATATTGATTCACCATTAAAAAAACTTTTTTATTAGGTTCAGAAATCGCTTACATACCGGTGGTCAAAAATTAGATCAGAAATACAGAAAACACGTGGTACTCCGCGAAAAGTTAATGAAAGACTACGAAATTTCGCAAAAATTTTTTAAATCAAACTTAGCTTCTTTCTTCATCCAAACTATTATTAATTAAGGGCACGATCATACCGAAAAACGCAAAGTCAAATGTCTCCCGGTGTCAAATGTACCCCCGCTTACCCTATGTACAATTTGGGCATCAATTGATAAAGTTTTTTTAGGCTGTCCAAAGAGCCAAAAAAACCACAGGACACAGTGAGCCTGAACAAGTTTAAGGTTGACCTAAAATGACGACAAAAACTAAAAATGAGGCTTTGTTCCTGAAGACCTCAGCAATAATAATCCGTTTTTTCCAAAATCGGATTAGCTTCCTTTTTCGAGATACACCCCGTAAACGATTTTTTTTCGAAAAAAAATCATATCAACGCAAGGCTCGAGTACGATAACTTAGGCGCCGGAAATTGAAAACGGTTTTTTGTAGAGGTATTCAATACGTTCATTTTTTGTTATGGGTGGGAGGGTCTATGCCCCCCCTTTTAGGAGGGAGGGGCAGTTTTATAAAAAACTACTAAAAAAAATTATTAAAAAACAACGGCAACACTTGCAGTTATCAGTGACATCTTTTTCAAAAGCTAGAATTGTACACTTAATTTGAGTTTTTAAATCAAGATATTTTAATCAGTAGTTTTGGAAATAATCGATTTCAAAGTCAACATTTGTGAAAAATAAGTATAAAAAAATACATTGAATACTATTTTTGTCAAGACTATGGATTGCAATACGGGATAAATCAATAAAATAAATTACCTCAATGAATTCTTGATCAAATACTGAAAACCACATCTTTCTATGCCTTCTAGTTTTTGAGAAAATTGAAAAATAGGAAAACTACTTTCTTAATCGGGCTCACTAATGAGCGTTCTGGTACCACACAAGAAATTTTATTTTTAAGATCCAATTTTAAATGGAAATAAAGCGCAATCATGGAGTCGAAGTAGATTAAGCACAATACTTTTTAATTTTTGATTTTTGATAACGGTTAAGCCAAATAGCCAAGAAAATAAAAATCTGATAAATCGTTTGCGGGGTGTATCTCGAAAAAGGAAGCTGATCCGATTTTGGTAAAAACGGATTATTATTGCTGAGGTCTTCAGGAACAAAGCCTAATTTTTAGTTTTTGTCGTCATTTTACGTCAACTTTAAACTTGTTCAGGCTCACTGTGAGGAGAGGATAAAAGAGTCTTCTAACATAAGCATTTTAAAAATTGAAAAAAAAAAAAAAAATTGAAACTGGAATATTTTTGAACTTTTCCATCTTTGAAACTGAACAAATTTCACTAAAATTTTTCTATAGAGTAATTAAAAACGAATTTTCTTGAAAAATTTTATTTTGTGTTTCCAAGTCTTAAAATTATATTTATGTTTTTGTACAGAGCATTGAAATTGAATTCGGTATTTGGGACAAATTTAGAACAAAAACACCGTTATGTGTTGTTCCTTGGCTTATCTTAAATTTAGACGATATTTTTCAATAAAATTATCAAATAAACTCAAAAGAATTTGATTTTGTTCATAAAAAAAGTTACAAGAAGTAAGTCATTTAGACCTGCAGAAATATGGTGTTTTATTTCATCTCAAAAGTTCAAACCCTCACAACAGAAAAACTGCTTAATGAATAAGTCTGAAACTTTGCATACTAATTACAGGTATATGAAGCTTCAATAATTAAGCCTCAGTTTAATCTTATCACCCATAGAAATAAAAAAAAACGGTAAATTTTCTAAAAAACCGTAAAAATGCCTATTTTGATAGCTTTTCTCCTTTGTAGAGAATTGAATGAAGTTTTTAAATGTGTCCGTTGTTGAGATATTGATAGTCAAAGTCAAAAGTATGGTTTTTGGTTTGATGACTTATATTGCAGTTTAAAAAAAATCGTAAAAGTTTGAAACAAAATGAATCTTACAGCCAAATAAATAGCCTTTCTAAAAATAATAATCATTTTATCAGAAAAAATTTTCCCACTTTCTTAGGGGAACAGTTCCAACAATTTAGCTATTTTATCGTTAAAAAGAAAATATTTTAACATTTAATCCTAAAACAAAAAGAATAGAGAAATCACTAAAAAAAATCCGATTTTTTTTGTTCCCTTAATTTTTTGAGCTAGTGTATATCTTTTAAACGAACATTCAAAGGAAGAAAATTGACAAAACATCTCTTCTCGAGAATTGTATGATCTACAAGCTTTGTATACAATATTTTCGATCAGCTCGATAGCTTTCCCGTTTTCAAAGTTATATGAGAAAATCGATATTTTCGACATTTCACCTTTAATCACTATGATTTAAAAAATTCAAACTTTGTAAACAAATCTGAGTAATATTACTCTGAGTTTAAAAATTTGTAAATGATCTTTATTCTACTCTTTGCTGTTTTCATTTGATTTTATTTGATCTTCATCTTCAAGAAGTAAAAAAAATATAATTGCCGTAATAACTCCCCAATCAAGTCTGATTTAAAAAAAAAAAAAAAACAATACAACAATTACCTAGTTTCATATTAACCAACCTCCAACAAGTTTACAGTGAATTATAATTCAATTCCTTAGATTTTTTTTTATTATAAATAACAAGTCTGGTTCCAGGGAAATAGCTGATTAACAAGCAAGTGAATGTTGAGTTCGTTTTCGCTTTCGACCAATTATTATTGTTGAAAAAAAAAAATCCTCAATATCTTGTCACACATGAATTCAAGACAAAAACTAAACAAAAAGAAGTTCCAATTTACTGTCGAATGAGATACGGGTGAGGTTAGCAGATCACCTACCTACCTAGTACTCGTATCAGCTCAAAAGTGCTTCCGTTTCCTTACAAACTCGTATAATGCCAATCTAATTGTGATGTCATGGGACAAAAACACAAAAATCAATCTTTTTGTTTTGAAATTTTCTTTCTCAGTGTGCCAAGAAGTAGGTTGGGTCTCCTTCTACTTTTGTATCTTCCTCGAGATACAATTTTGTTGTTTTGTTTTCCATTCAAGTTATGCAATTCTGAATTTGAGATCGAGAGTGATATGCTTATTATGTCACAATGAGGATGATGATGATACCACCATTTTCGAGGAAGGTTTTTTTTTTTGTTTATAAAACAAATGTCATGGTTTGAGACGGATTTGAATTTGACACCGGAATTCCCTCAAAGTACTCATACCTATTTCTCAACTTCTCAGACAATCACTTTCGCCAACCAGCAGTGCAATAAAAACTCTTGGACATGCCACCTTAATTGAATGTCTTCATTTACAGTCTATGTGCTGCTGATGATAATAACAATAATTAAATGACACGAAACCCGCAGCGAAAAAGTGCCCTCACGCACCGCCAATTCTGCTTTGAGAGAGCACTATTAAATAGAAACGTCAGGCACAGACCAGACCACCCGCCCGTTTCATAGCTTTGAACCCGCAAATGAAAACGAAAACTCATGAATGAATGAGAAATTAATTAATTACCCAACTTGAGAGGGGGATTTTAGGCCTGACTTTTTACTACTTTAGCCCGCAGTTGTAAGCTAAGCTATAGTTGAGTCCAAGTGTCGTCCGACCCTAACAATCGAATTAACCCAGATTGTGGGTGAAACGAAAGTATCATGCCATCAATTTTTTTTATTTCAGTCAGTCGTTGCTGACACGAAATTTCTCCACAATGCGCAAAGACGGTGGCAATAATAGATAAAAAAAAAAAACTTACACCGACTGATTTAATTAATTAATAATTTCATTATTATTACTTTTTTAAGGTATTGTTATGTCTTGAGTAACTGGTTTGTTGTAGAGATTTCTTGTTGAAGATATAACAATTAAAATTGCTGTGTGTAAACGCAGTCGCTCACTTCAGATGCGATTGGTAGGTATATAGTTTGCGACTTGTGCGATTGCGTGACAGGTGTCGACTATAAAACATCAAATGCGCGTGATTAAAATAACAAACTATAATTTTCATATGACTATTCTCATTTTGTCATTTTGGAAATCCATGAATTGCTTCTGTTTTTTTTATTGTTTGTATCTTTGTTTTGATTAAAGCTAGAAAGTAAAGCTTCCGAAAAAAGATTGTCATAGAAACAAATGCATTCATTTTTTAGTAGTTAGCGATTATCAGAGTTAAATGTTGAAAGTCATAAATCAACAAGAAAGTTGTTTGTACTCAAAATGTCAGAACCGCGGTATTTTAAGTTCTTCCTTTTTTTTTTAATACAATGAATTATTTTCTACCGCATGACGTTTGGTGTTAAAATTAGGCAACTCTCCAAAAAATAACGTTCAAATAAGAAAATATCGATAAATTGAAATCATCGAAATCGATTCAAGAGTCGAAATTTGTATGAAGTAAAAATGTCAAATTTTCTTAACTTTAGTTAAAAATTTCGACGTTAAATATCGATAAATCGAAATCATAGTTATCGATTAATATGCCGACTTTAATCGATAGTTTCAGAAGTTAAATTGTCGTTTTTTTTAATTGGTTGTTTAAAAGTCGACTTTAAATATCGATAAATTAAAAGTATTTTTTACTATTAGTCAAAAAAGTAAATATCTATAGATAAATATCATCGATATCGATTTAAATGTCGATTTTTATCAATAGTTTCTGAAGTTAAAATGTCAATTTTTTTAATTGATAGTTTAAAAGTCGATGTTAAATATCGATAAATTGAAAGAATTACGTAGGTACTTGCAGCCAAAAAAGTAAATATCGATAAATTGAAATCATCGAAATCGATTTTATCGATAGTTTTGGAAGTAAAAATGTCCATTTTTTTTATCGATAGTTAAAAAGTCGACGTTTTAAAAAAAAAATTTCATTGGTTTGGTACAAATATCGAATTGCCCACAAAAATATCGAGTTCTTGATAAACTTTGTTGAATTATCCAGATAAGGCTTTTTTATAGGCCTTTGCATAGCCTTTATAGGAAGCGGAGGAATTCGATCGAAGCTGACATCTTATTTAAAACATCTAGATTATTCGAACAAAGTATGCTTAGGTTACTGGCGGAGAATAGTTGAGGAAGATTCAGTGGTAATTGGGAAGAACAGGAGGAAGTTGAAGTACATTTCTGGAAAAGGTAAGGCCCAATGTGACCCTAGGGAAAAGGTGTGAACGACAATATGGGAACTTATATTTGCATCTAAAAAAGATTAAATTATATCAATCTTGAAAAAAAAAAATTTCCAACGGCGAAAATTATATCTTAAAAGGAAAAAAAGCGAAGACTGATTGTCTGCCAGAACTAGTCGCGCTAAATTTTATTAACCATTTGTTAGACTGGCTTAAAACAAATATATTTGTTCAAACAAATAATTTTGTTGGTAAAATTTTACTTGAAAATCGATTGTTTTTCAAGTCTTGTTTGTTTTTTGTCGGCCTAAATTCTTTAGGTTAAAACGTGCCCAAATAATTTTTGTTTTTTTTTTCCTGAGAATTTTGTGAAAAAAGAAGTTCATCGATTTAATTTGTTTTGTGTACGCTTTCTGGCGTTTAAATAAATTTGCAAGACATTTTAAAGGTTAATTTTGTTATTTTCTCCAAAATGTGTATGCAGGTGCATATTTTGACAAACAAATAAAATTGTTTTGCTATAAACTCTTCGGAAATTTTGATGTTAATATTTATATTTAATAAATAAAAACATTAAAACAGTAATTGATTAGTATAAAAGGGGTGACATTTTAAAAAATATTAACCAGTTTAACATTGAAGTTATTACAGTTTATTTAAAAAAAAAAAAAAATTATCAAGATGCGTTTCTATTTATTCGCAGCATTAGTTGTATTAGTTCTTGTACTATGCCAAGTTGAAGGCAAGACGAAGTCAAGGGTTGGTCGTAGTCTTGCCGGAGGAGTTGGCGGCAATGGCGGAATTGGACGTCGTTAAAAAAAATGTTGAATTGTTGGAATTTTTCTTATTACTTTTAAAATTTGAAGGAAAAATTAACTGCGATTTAATGAAATATTAAAAAAATTATTTGCAATGATTTAAAGTTTTTTATTTAAATGAAAACAAAAAAAAAAAAAAAATCAATGTTTTATGCCTTTTTGGTTTAGAAAAAGTCGGTAAGTTAAGCTTTTGAAAAGCTAAATTTGAGAAGTTTTCAAGTTTTAAATATACCTCCTTAAGGCCGTGTGTGAATTGCGTTAAATAGTTAAATCTGTGTTAATTTTTTGACACTATTGAGGTGAACAAAAAAATTCCAAAAAAAATGTATTGTTTAAAATTTTTTTTTGCCTTTTTTCTGCGACGATACTTCTTTTTAATAAAAAAAAAAAACGAAACAAAACCATCTGCAAAAAAAATGTAACTCAAATTTAACCAGGTCCCAGAGCCCAATAAATTTTTAAGAGCTGATAATTTTTTATTCACCTCAATAGTGTCAAAAATTTTACACTGTGTTAACTATTTAACGCAATTCACACACGCCCTAAGTATTTTGAGTTAATTTAAGACCCTTAAAAGCTCAAGGTTAAAATCTTTGAAGAATATTTGACACAAGTATGTATACCTACCAAAAGGTACTGAAAATCCGAAACGACTTAAGTGGAGTGAAGTTTGTAAATAAGTGTAAATTTATAAGAAATATTATTAAATACTCTTAAGAGCATTGAAAATTAAATAAAAACACTATTACTAACGCCTATAAGTATGCAACGTACTCCTGTAAAATAACGAAACCGTCTTAGAACCTACTCTTAATATAAAGAAGGTTAGCAGGAATCTCACCGGCTCTTTTGGCAGCTACAAAACTAAAAAAAAAATTGGAAACTTGAAACTGACGGACCTTACGGACACAATACAATATACTATGGTGAGCCTTTTAGATGAAAAGCTTAGCCATTTTTTTTTTTTTTTTCTATCGAAAAAGAATATAAAAACGGATAAATGGCGTTGTCGTTTTTGATGTCACTAAGGTATCTAGCAACTTTGGCACTACACCCTTATTTACAGGAAAAAAACAAAAACTCGGGTAATTTTTCGACAACTCTCTACTCGTACCTTCAACGCACAGTGGCCCGTTTTGACTTTTTTGCTTGCAAAATTAATATCTTCTAAACAAATAAAGACATCGCCATAATTTTTTTTTATCTTGAAGGAAATTTCCAAGGCTATGAAAATTGTGAGTTTCAAAAAAAAAACTTTACAGGGTGTTTCAGAATTTGGTGTTAAAATAAGAAGTTTTAGATAAGGTTGTAAACATAATGGTATTTTGATTACAATCGTCAAAAATCAATTTCTGAAGTAATCTGAGTTAGGTGACACAGTGGGGAAAAAGGAACCAATTCGAGTGAAACAGTGGGGAGAAAAGTATTTTTTTTGTTTTTTATTTTTATGCAGTTTTTTTATTTTTCTTTATAGAAGAGTACATTTATAATGTATTTCAGTGATATATTACAAGTCAAACAGTGGAAAAAGATAAAAGTAACAAATTAAGACATAAAAAACACTTCATGTTATTGAAATCCACCACTTACAAAACAAAGAACTCTAATTTTCCAAGATTTTATTTTCACACATGAAAAAAAAATGTCGAAAAAATGACTGACCTTTTCAAATCAAATCGCTCTAGCTCAGTTGGATGCAAAATGACGCAGCTGAGCTTTTGGATTTTTATTAAGAAATATATAAGGATTTTGAATCAGCTGAGTTTGGTTTGATTACGTAGGAATCTTTTTTTTCTATGCAATTTGAAGTCGAAAAAGTGTGCAAAAACAGTGTTTCAAAAAACATTAAATTAAGCAATTAAAAAATAAATTTTTTAATTTTTTTTTTTAATTTTTGGTTTAAATATTTACACAGCATTTGAAAAAAAAAAATAAAAAACAGAACGTTTTAGGAGCCCTCTTCCTAGTTTTAACACTCAAAGCTAAGAAAAAAAAATAAAAAAACAGATTTTTTTTTCATAGTAAATAATTATTAACTTTGACTTGCTCTATAAGGCACACCAATAACCCAAATTTAAAATTTTTTTCGAATACTCGAGCTCCAACCATTTGTGAATCCAGTGATCTAAAAGTTTTTCATTATCGACCCACCCGAAAAATGAATATTGCAAGCACTTTTGTCTAAATGGGCCACTGTGCAACGCCAAAGATCCAACACTTTTTCAAAATTATTTGTGGAGCAAGTCAAGAAGAAGCTTTTAAGAAGCTTGCCTGAGAATCAAAACTTAGCCTCTTCCTTTATAGCATCATTCAGGTGAGTCATATATCAAGCTTGGAGAAGACTACAACGGCATAAATATTATAACTTGAAAACATAACTTATTTACATAAGTTCACTCATATCTTCATAACCAATTACTTAAAAGCTGAATTATCCTACCAATCAAGCCAGACAGATTGTCTGCCAAAAGACGGAGAGTAAAATTTATAAAACAATGTGTTGTTCTTTTTCCAAATAGCGTTCAATTTTATTTACATTTTTTTATTGGGTTGGCGCAAAACATACAAACAATTTTGCGGATAGAATATATTTCAAAATTTGATTAGTTCCTAATATTTGCAAAGATAACTACATAAAAGCTCAAAAACTTGGAATAATAGAGGGTTTTTCCAAAAAAAAAAAAAAAAAAAAAAATTGTGAGAAACAGTTTTTTGTGTAGGTTGTGTACCTTGTTGGTTTTGAGTTTTTTTTTTTATTGTAATGCACAAAAATCAGTGGTATACCTATGCTATTTTGTTTAAAGAAAAACTCGTTAAGTTAAGCTTTTACAAAACCGGATTTAAGAATTTGCCGGGTTTCAAATGATGTTTTTTGAGTTTAATTAAGGCAAAATTGCCAAAATTTACATAAATTAATAGATTCCGAATTACGGCATAAAAATCGACTGATTTGGCTCATTTTCAACTAAATTGTTCACGATTTCAAAATGTTTTGTCCATCATGTTTATCAAACGTTTGTAGCATTTGTAGAATAAAAGTTGATTGCTAATTCTTCTTTACCGTTGCTCCATATTATATTGCGGTCCTTCAGTTACATATACAATTTGAATTTCCCCATCGATTTCCTTGGATTATGATTCTTCAACAATAACAGACCGTTTGTAATTTTATTTTCAATTTTCTTTCCTATAATACAAAATGCGGATATGGCACAAACCTCTAGTCAGACAATCACGTTGCACCAACAGTTGAAAGCGGCCAAGAAAAAACTTCTTCCTCTTGTTAATCAAAAAAAAAAAATCACTGTTACACTTTTTTTTTTTTTTCTTTTACTTGACCAATATAATAATTCAAATTATGCGTTATTCTTTTTTATATGTGTGTGTGATTTGAAGGTTATGCTCTTTTGCGTTTTCTTCTAAAAAAACGCATTGAAAAATATTGTGCGTATACATTTTCAGTTTCAAATCAAACCAATACTTTTGTATTGAACAGATGCAAATGCATCTTATTTCTTCTTCTGTAACTGTTACCAATTTTTTTAAATTGCATTTTTGTTTTTATTATTTATTTTTATTATTATTGTTTTTATTTTCAATATTCGTTAAACAACGTTATATGATGATGAAAGCACACAAAAGAAATAATGATGAAAATCAGAGTCAATATTTTGTTCGTTTCCGCAACAATGGTTGACCTCGTAAAAGTATTACAGACCCCGCATAACCATTATGCTTTTGATTCTGCTGTGTTGCTGCAGCGATAAATTTGAATTTAACGGTGCTAAAGGGAACTCCGATGTTGAAAAAAAAAACAATAATCATTCAGCACACACATGTTTTGTCTATACGGTTAGTATGTGTAATTGAAAAAAAAAAAGAAATAATAATTTTAAATAAACACAAGAATCTTGAACAGTGGTTCAGAATGAAGACAATTCTGGATGTTATTAAAAGAAAAAAAGAATTGAATTGCGTATGAAGCAATTTTTTGTTAGTGGCGATTTTAAAATCCATAATTAAATAGGTATTGAAACTTCGCGATTTCCTAGTCAACATAAGATTCGTTTTGGTGAATTCGAATACGTTTTCATTTATAATGGTGAAAAAATTATAATACTCCGCTGCTGTGGAGTATAAGTCCTATAATACTATTAAGTGCCTAAAAAAATGTCCCTTTCTTGAATTTCATTTTTCTTGAAGAAAAAGCACAAATTAGCAGAAAAACTATTAGTGGAGTAACTAAAGCTCAAAAATTGGCAATATTAGGGAACCCGGCCGAACAGCTTAGATTGTGATGATCTTTTTTTTTCAAACGTCGGTAATTAAAAATACTTTAAAGTCTATAGATTAAAAATTGCCGGTGTTGCCGTTTTGATTTTTTAAATTTAATTGAAGATTTTTGTTAACAAAAACAAATTTTTTTCAAAAATTTTTCTTAAATTGCATAAATTAATTGATGCCAAAAGATTGTCTAGGAAATTCAAGGAAAAAAAATATATGGAAGTGAGGGACAATCTTCCATAGTTCAGGCGATAGATGCAATTTTCTTATTAATTGACTTCAAACACAAAAAAAAATATTTGAACACAACGGCAACACCTACAATATTCAAATATACATTTTTTAAAAGCTAGAAGCTTAGTCATATATGTAAAATTAAGTTAATTGAATGAACGGCTTTTGAAAGAATTGAACTCAGATTTTGAAAAAAAAAAAAAAAATTATTGAAAACATTTTAACATGTCGTTTTTTATTCTTGGTCGTAATATAAAATTCATTTATTTTCAAATTTTTTTGGTCACATTTATTATGATTTCAAATTATAAAAGGAAATGTCAATATGTATTACGGTTTATAAAAAAAAATTAAAAAGTATTTCATTTTCTAAGAACTTTTTTTAATAAAAGTTTTGAAAAAAAATGTAACTTATTTTTTTTTTAAGTTCAACATCTAAACATAAAATTATTTTTTATTTATTTAATAACCCTTACTGTTGAAAGTTAAAGTTCCTATTTACCACAATCTTTAAGAAAATTAATTATTTCAATGCAAAAATTCAGTTTTAATAAAAAAAAAACCATTGAAATTGAAGTAATTTTTCATTTTTTTTTTTCAAAAGTGTGATATATTTGACCTTTTTTGCTTCGAAATTCAACTGATAATATTTGTGGCCAAAATTTTTTTTTAAATAAATTCATATTTTATTAGAAAAAGTTTGGAAAAAAGTCATTTTAAATTTTTCTAATAACATTTTTTTTTTAATTCTGAGTTTGAGGACCATTTTTTCAAAAAGTCTTGATCAAATTTAGTGGATTTAAATTTAAGAGATAAGAATGAGCTTCTGGCTTTTTAAAAATGTATTTTAAAATATTGTAGGTGTTGCCGTTGTTTTCAAAATATTTTTTTTGTGTTTGAGGTCAGAATGTTAGAAAATTGCATTTATCGCTTAAACGATGGAAGATTGTCCCTTACTGCCTTTTATATATTTTCCTTAAATTACCTAGAGAATCTTTTGCTATCATTTGTTTTATGAAATTTAAGCAAAAAAAATGATTTTGTTAAAAAAAAAATTAATTTTAATTTTAAAAAACAATACGGCAACACCGGCAATTTTTAATCTATAGACTTTAAAGTATTTTTAATTACCTATGTTTGAAAAAAAAAAATCGTCAAAATCAGAGCTGTTCGGCCGGGTTCCCTAATAATTTGCTTTAGTTACTCTACTATATATTGAGTTATAAAATTAACATTATTTACTTGTACAAGTTTGAAACCCAAATTTGGATCGAATTGTTTTCAAATCACGGTAACATTGTGGTTTATCTTGGTAACGCAGTGCTATTTAAAGTTTTAAAGCTGATTTTTGGTAATAAACTATTAAGAATATTTAATTGAAATTTTTCTGTGATTTAACTTCATAGGACACTTACGTTGTTCCAATAGTTTCAAATAGGAATATCAGAGAGCTTTATTATATTATTTTACAAATAAAACTGAATTTTGCAGTAAAGTAACGCAGTTGTTTGGTTTTGATCACTTTCTGTTTAAACAGTCATACATATAGAAATATATTGATAAAAATGTCCATATTTTTTTTTTTTTTTTCAAAATTCACTGTCCAAAGGGACAACTTTTTAGGCACTAAATAGTATTTTGGTGTCCAAATATTAAAATGTATTCGCTTAGTAGTAAGCTTACTCTTTATTTATGTCTTTTAACAAAATTTTATCAAATCAAACAATTGAAAAAAATATAATATGTAAATATATATATTTTTGTACAGACTTAAACCTGAGTTGTAGCTATCATTTGGACGTTTGTTTGTTTGTTCTTTTTTTTTTTTACGTTTAATGTGTAAAGAACGACTTTTTATAAAAGTCTGAAAAAAATGATTTTTTTTTGCTGAGCTGAATCTTCGGAAATAGTTCGACCTGAAATGCTATTTCTACGTTACTAATTTAACATGTTGTATTGAATATTAAAACAATAATTGTATAATTTTTTCAGGGCAGTTGTATACTTTGATATTTCTCAACTAAGCATTATAAATCGGCTGAAAAGATAAAATATCATTAGTCAATTTTTAACATTTCTTTAGAAAAAACATTCAACAGTTCAAATTTTGTTTTTTTTTTTTTAAACTTTTTAGTGGTATTTATTAAACGGAGTAAACTCTGGATAAAAATTGTAAACGTAGTAAAATGGGAAATATGTCAAAATTTTTTAGTTCTTTTACCACACATTTACCATTTTACCAGGCTTACCACGAGTTTACACCATTTCATGAATACCCCTGATGTTTTTCATTTTGCAATTTTATGATATTATTTTATGATTTACGCTTCTTTGCAAAAAAATTTTTTTTGAAAATTTTCTCGTTTACGAGAATATCAGAATATCTAAAATAAATTGTTTACTGTAGGCTTACCCTCTGTCGGCACACGGGTGCGAATTTGGCAAGACAAAAATAAAAGGTGGTCACAAAAAAGCGTCTTTATAAGGGTGAAAAAAACATTTTTTTCGAATTGTGAATATAATATTCGAAATCCTAGGAAAATTCTACATTAATTTCATATATAATTCTCTATAAAATAGTGAGACCGAAAAAAGTTCTAGCGACTTCAAAAAGTATAAACCAAATTCGCAAAAAAGAGGTGTGCCAACAGAGGGTTAAAGTCCTACAATAAAAAATATCTAAAATAAATTTTGTATTTTAGTCTTAAAGTCTTACAATAAAAAATGTATTTTAAATATAAGAAAAGTCACATAATTTGTTAAAGAATATATCAGAATATCTATAATGTACCTACTAAAAAATACTGTTTTTCATTTCAAAAAATAGGATCTGCGACATTACACACATAAAATATAATCAAAATCGTTACAGTCGTTTTTGAAAAAAAAAAAAAATTAATGTTTCTACTTTGGTCATAATGTCAGATATCGTTAGTGATGGTTTTGAAAAAATTTTCAAATTTTTCTGTAAGCTTATCAAATCAAGGAAATATAGAAAATATGTAAAAGAAAGGCACAATTTTCTTCCTGATAAATTCACGAATATATGACAAAGTTTTAGCGCTTCTTCGTTAGTTCAGAACTGTTGTTCTGTTTGGTATAAATTTTTCAAAATCTACTATGATACAATTTTTTTTGTTTTACTTTTAGAAGTTTACATCAAGTAGTCTTCATTTTGTATATTTACTTGACGAATCGCATTAAAATTTGAATCCTTTTAAATAATTTGGAAATTTCTGTTCTGTTTTTGAAAAATTCTGTTCCACTGTATGATGATTGGTCAGCAAAATACACACAACAGTTAGCTATATGGGAAGTGAAAACAATCGCCGCCGCGGTGCGTTCTGATTTAATGCAATTAACTTGTTTACCCGCGCGATGAGCACGATCAGATCACGTAGGTATACTATACAATACATATCTCTGATCATTTCTCTGCAACTGTTTTTGTTTTTATGTTGTTTTTATCTTTTGTTATTAATCCCAGAATCTTGCGGAAGTTTTACATGTGAATTTTTTTATATGATTGCAAAATATCATACTTTTTTAATGTTTGACACATTTAAATATTTTTTTTTTTTGACAATTCCTCATTTATAATGAATGATGTAATTCAAATATGAATTTGCAACTTTTGAGATAAGCGCACGATCTGATGATGATCGTGTTCTTTTGATGAAGCCAGAACAAAAAAGGGGTCATGAGATAAAATTTTTACTACATTAAATTCATTCATTCTGGAATGCAGTGTTTTTTTGGATTGAATTTTATGACCAAATGTCAATAAACTTTAAATGTTTTTTGCAACAATTTTAACCTGGTTTTATTTATTTTACGATGGATGTGGTCTTCCGACTTTATGTCATAATTTATGTTTGAATTATTATGTAATGTATTTGATTGCGTGAATGTTATTTTAGTATCCTTGTATGTTTTGAGCGAATCTAATTGATAAATTGAAGCTTGAAATTAATAAAAAAAAAATCAATGAATGCGCATGCTCAGTCGAATATTTAGTCAAAGCATGGTCTGGTCTTGAGAAAGTGAGTGATATTTATATTGATTTTAATAATTCATACCTATCAATAAATACCTATTAATAAAACTTCCTTCCGGTTTAAAAACAAGATACTGTGATGTAACGAAAAGTTGTTGGTTTTATTCTGTTGAACAAGTCGATTGGATTATTTATATGTTAAATAAATAATTCGATCGACTTATCTAACAGAATAAGACCAACAATTCGATTCAAATAGTAAACTCTAAAGAAAATTTCGTATTTATTTTTAAGGAAATATTAGACATAATTCTTAAAATTCAAAATTCATTCATACCTTCTTCGATAATTTTATCATATTTCCCATCCAACTAAATAAAGAATATTATTCACTTCGGATGTAAACCGATAGCCATAGAAAACTTAAAAAAAAAAAATATTGTTCTACACTTAGAAGCACTTTCCGTGCATTGTCAGTTCAAGGAAAAAAAAAATGTAACACTTACAATTAAATGAAAAACAAATTGCATTAATTTTTTTCCATATTACATAAATGTATCTATGCATATGATTCTAAGTTCCAGCTGTGCAATAACCCCTATGTCAATAATTCTGACGCTGAGTAGACAATGAAATGGCATATGAAAGAAAGTATCGATGAAGGGTTGAATCAATTTAGCAATAATAATGATAAATCAATAACAAAATATGAAAAGTAAAAATAGAAATAAATTTAACCGAATTAAGTCTGGTTGTGAGAAAAACTATTTCAATTGAGGTTTCAGTCTGTTCTTAAAATAAATTCAACCAAGACCTTTGAGGGTACACTCTGCGTTAAGGTTTCAGTCTGAGAAAACGCTGATTAAGAAGTGTAAACTAATGATAAGTGTAAAATAATGATTTGTTTACAGACTGGTGGAATATAAAAGAAGACTTGCGGGGGTTTGAACAGGATATCCATTTGAGCTATAGTTTTTTTTTTTTTATATATCAATCAGTAGGGGAAGTGGGGGCAAGACCGTTTTTGTACTATGTTGTATGAAAAAAAAAAAAATTAAATTGGCAGGACTTTTAATATAAAATAAATGGCTTCTAGTAAGATCGATTAGGTCTGTAAGTATGAGCAAGTTTGGTTGAAATACCGAAAAGTTATAGTAAATTTTGTGATTTTTCATCGAATCATCATGTTTTGTTTAAAAAAAAAAATTGAAATATTTAAAAGTTTTAACTTTATCTTTTTTTTGTAATAAAAGTTGGGGACCGATTAAAATATAGCATACGTTTGTGATTATTGCATAAGAATTTCATTTCATTTAAGATAGCAATGGTTTTATTATCAACAGAAGTTGATAGGGCCCACACACAGTGGATCGTCTAGTACAAAATTCCGGTCATGGGGTGATTTTTTTTTTTTTTTTAATTATGGTACGAAACTTTTTTCGGATTGCACAGATAATTGTCCCGTCTTTCATAATCTACAAGTTATTTTTATCAAACTGTTTTGGTTCCCAAGATACAGAGTCTCAAGTGGGGGCTATTTTACAAGAAAAAATATGATGTTTTTCTTAACAATTTTCATACTCTTATACCTGGCTCATTTTTTAAGATATCTTCTTGAAGTAAATTTTTTTTATAGGATAATGATATCTAAAATATATATTTAAGACAATAATCACAAAATTATATTTCTAAAAAATTCTAAAACACGTTTTTCTATAACCCTTTTTGAAAATTTTTTTTACCTACATATGTACCTACTTATATGTATTTTTTAACAAAAAACTGGATTATAAAGTAGCAATCTAACTAAGGTTTAAATTTTTCAAAACAGAAAAATATTAAAAAATCAGCGAAAAACTGTTTATTTACAAACTGTTCCAAATTATAAAAAAATAAATTTTTTATCAATTTCCTTTATTAAAAAAAAGCAATTAACTATTCAGCAATTATTTAAAATTTTAGATATATAAATATAATGCTGTTGTGTAAAATATGATGTCACCTCAAGCAAAAAAAAATTTTTGAGTTAGTGCGATTTGTTTAGGTCAAATTTCTTGATGCAAAAGAAATTTGCGCCTTGTGAATTTTTATTTCCAGTTTTTTGTCTTCAAAATTATTTTCTAGTTTTAATTTATAAATTGACTTTATTTTATTTTGACTTTCGCCATTGACTGTGGAGACATTTTCGTTTCGCTTTAGCAGCGTACTATGTAAGCTTAAAATAAGAAAAAAACAAATTGGTGGTTTCGAATTAAAATTTGATCTCTGAATTGTTTCTTGTTTCAGAAAATAAAATGTATTTTTTTTTTTTGGTTTTTTGAAAGATTTAAACTTAAGTTATATTTCTACTTATCCAGTTTGTTGTTAAAAAATTTGTTTAAAAAATATATAAAATTTCATTATTTTTTATTCTATTTTTAATTTTTGTATGCTAACTGATATTGTAGGTGAAAAAAAATTAAAGAACTAAGTAGTTTTTGTAATTTGTTTACTAAATTCAATTCTGTGAATTTCAAGAAGCAATATAGCGAAAACCGTTTTAAAATCCAATCATTAGACCAGAAGTTACAGCCCCATGACCACTTTTTCACAGTTTCGATCTACTGTGCCACATGGGGGCAAGACCGTTTTTTGTTAGATGTTTTTTTCAGAATGCATTATCTTTTGTTCAGTATTTTTTATTTTTTTTTTAATGATACAAAAAAAAATTTAAATGAATGAATAAACACCTTATTTTAATTAAAAGATGTTTTGAATTAGTTTTTAAGACCGTTAAACACTAAACGGGCGACCTTTCCTCCACTTCCCCTATATATCCCTCAATTTAAAAAAGCTTTAAATTATGCTTTCTGACAAAATGCAAATGGTGAAGCACAGTAAAGAGCGAAATTGGCCTTGTTTACCAGTACATAATTGAAATAGTTTTATTTTTTTTATATTATAATACCATTTGTTTTTGTCATTTAAATTTAAATAAAATGCGCGAGCAGAATAAATTCTGTAAAATTTTAACTATTTAACGAAAGTGAATAAAATTCTGCACGAATTCAAAAAATAAAATGCACGACTGGGTCGCACGAACTTGCTCTTAGAGTTCAAGTTGCTTAAATTTTTAAGACTTTTCATCTTTTTTTCCAAATGTAAAAGTTTAAATTAAATTTGAGTACCAATTTAATATTAATTATTTAATTTTTAAAATTTGGTCAAAATTTTAGTAAGCAAAAATGTGTAAGAAAAAAACTATGGGTTTTGATCTATTATTTGAAGGTTTTGATGTTGTACTAAAAAAAAAAAAAAATTAAAAGTCAAATCAGAATAAACCACAGATTTTTATCAAATGTGTGAAACATATTAAAATTAGTTTTATTATGTATTCGGTAAAAATCTGGTTTTGAAAGAATTTTTTCTTAAACTTGAGGGTTATGACTGAAATATTTTTAAGCGTTAAGGAGTAACGAATTTTTGATAAAAAAATTGAGTTTTATTAATTGTGTTATTTTGCAATAATAAGTAGCTTTTTGATTAATTTTTTTTTGTTGGAACAATTATAGAAGGTATTTTTTCATTTGGGGAAAATAATATTGCTTTTTTCATATAACTACACATTTAAAAATGCATTCGAAAATGAGCAATTTTGATGTTTTTCATCAAATGATTATTCAAAAATAGGACCAAAAATGAAAAATCCGCTCAGACCATATTCTAATTTTATTCATTACCTTTAAATTGACGTATATATCATATGTGTTTTCCACTTCAGTTTCTCATAAACTATGCAAGAAAAAAGTTGTTTTGGACTATTTTGCAAAAACTGTTACTGACATATTAAAATAAGGTATGAACAAAATTAAAAAAATAAAAATGTGGCTAGACCATATTTTAGATTAAATGTCAATTTTTCATTAGAAAATTAGTTTTTTTCAAATAAGTGTTCTGTGAACCTCACAAACTGTGCAGAAATTTTCCAAATTTCTCGTTTTTCTCAAAATTTTGTCCGGAGGCCTCTTAACCCTTTGTTGCCCGGAACAATTTTTTTCTCAAAAAAATTTAAAAAACGTTGAAAAAACTTTAAATATTTCTTGAATATCGCACCAGAAAAAAATATATCCATTGCACTAGTAAATATCATTATATTAGTAAACTTCTGAGCTAGGTATTTGCTGATATATTTAATTGGGATAAAAAGTAAAAAAATTAAGTTTAAAAGGTGGTTTCGTATTGTAACCACCTGAAAACAAAGGGTTAAGGAACTTCGGAAAAAAACATCTAAGAGTTTTGAAAAATAGTAGATGACGCTATCAAATATGTTTACTTTATTTAAGAACTTTGACCACAACTAAAACTTTTTTGTATTCTAAGCTCCGAACTAATTGGACGTAAATCATGACAATGAATAAAAAAAGGATATTAATAAAGAGAAGAATAACTTTTTTAATTTTTTTTATCACAAAACTCAATCAGAAACTCGTAACGGGACGGACAAAGCTTAAATTGTGTTTGCTTCTTAAAGCATTCCAAGTACAAAATTTATGAAGCACTTAACATTTATTTCATGTAGCTAAATCACTTTAAAGATTTGTACGTTTTAAGCGTAATATTTAAAATCATTAAAAAAAATTACGACTTAATAAACAAATATATCAGTAATGCTTCGTTTAAGAGCTGCAATAAAATTTTGTAAAAAAAGCGAAAGTGAAAGTTCAAATATATTGTCAGCTGGTTTATGATCACTTAATTAATTATAATTTAAGGAAAACTAAATCGATTTAATGATCCTCAAGATATTTTCATTGAAAAAAAAAAAAAAAAAATAATTACATTTCTCCTCCATTAAAATTTCTATTCAATTGTTAAGAGAAATTTCTTTAGAAGTGATAAAATCAAATAAAAATCTTTTGGTCTATAATAAATAATTTTTAAATTTATCTAAATACGTGCATTTCTCAAATCATCAGAAATAGAAAAAAAAGCAGAAAAGCAAAAAAAAAAAAAAAAATAACCTATCAAATTAAAAACAAAAACAAATAGAAGCGGAATACTTTTAATTTTTTTTTTAAACTTGCCCTTTTTAATGCAATTAAACAATCTTTTATATTAACTCTAAGGGCAAGTATTTTATTCTTAATAAAAATCTGTTCAGAAGAGAATATCTCAAACCATACTTTTTCAATGTGATACTGAGAGTATATATTTTTAGAGTTTTTGTTAAATTCGTTCTTAGGCAGGCAGATGCGACCTAGATGTGCATTTAATTTTAATTGTTTTTCTTTCTTTTTTCGATGGAAGTTTTCTTTTTTTTTTTTTCTACAAGCTTGAAGGTATTGTAATTGTTATTGCTGCCTGGTACTCTCCGCAGGTAAAAAAAATAAAAACAAAAGTTTCATGTTGATAATGACTCTGACATAGAAAACGTTGATCTTATTAAGCGCATACGCGACTAAGTCTGTTATTTTGTTATTAGAGAGTGAATGAACAAGAAGGTTTTTTTGTTTGTCTATAAGAAGATCAGTGAACTATGTGCACTTGAAGAAGATAAGATAAAGTATCTTTAAAATTTTTATACCATCGGCGATTTCAAACGTATTTGTATATTCTTTGCAAGACAGGTATGGGTCATGGCCATTATAGCATGACATGCAAAGTGGCTGGTTGGCCACTACCATCTTGCCTACAATGGAAAGTATCTGATGCACACTTTTATTTTTATTCTATAATTATTAAAAATAAAAAACCAAAAAAAAAAAATCCAAAGAAAAGTGTAAAAAGTGAATAGTTTTACTGAGTGGACATGATGGAATTTTATCTTGCTTTACGATTATACTTTTCATACCTTTAATACTTGCTTTACAAAAGAGATTTAGTAGAGTAAAGGTTTTGACAGAGTTGAAGATTCAATTTCACTTGAAAAAAATACACAAAGAGTAGTTGTTTTGTCATGTAGATGGGAGGAGAGAAATTTTCGTATGAAAACAAAAATTGATCGCAGTTAAAAGATAAGATGATCTTTTCATCCTGATAACTCTAATAAAGTGGACGTATTGTTTTCGAAAATTCAAAAGAAACCCATTGTCGTTAAATGTAACAAATTTTTTCTAAGAATCGAACAATTAAAACTGAAGTTTAAATAAACGAGAAGTTTTCTAGTGCATTTTGTAAGTAAACGAAAGAGCTGACACACGAACTTTTTTATATCCAAAATTCATATTTTCCGTCTTCTTTTTATTTTCAAGTAAACAAAAACGGTTGAATCAATTGAAATTAAAGCTTACATAAATCATTAAATTAATCTAAATTGCAGTACTACCCCGGTGAGCTTTTATGTAAAACAATAAGAAATTAATGTAAGATTTTCTTAATTATGTGTCCATTGTCAAAAAATTATTTTTTTTTTTTATTTTCCAACTCAATTGTCTTTAATTTGCCAATTTGTTATTTCCCAAGGAACAACTTTCTTTAAAATATCAATTGAAATGAAAATCAAAAAGACAAAAGACTCTTCAAAGTCAACCCACACAACAAGAAACAAATCATAATCATCATCAAGAATTTTATCTCAGAAAAATCTAAATATCTTGCTCTATGCGATTTATCTAAATGTTTTTATTTCCTTTTTTTTTGGAGAAGCAATTTGTATGATTAATGGCACCTTAAGGTGTTTAAATTGTGTGTTGACTTTCAGTGAAAAAAAAAAATATCAGATTAGAAAGAGGTGGAAAACAAAACGGAACACATATCTATGTCTTGTCTAACTCACAAACGACTCACAAACAGCAGTCTACGGTTAAAGAAACAAATGATGATCAGTAAATCTGAACAACATACAGAAACAATAACAACAAGGAGAAGACTTTCAATTGGTTTGTTGGGAGTATTTTTTTTTAAAGTTTAATATGTGCGAAAAACAGTGCTGGATTTAAATGAAACAATACCTTAAAGAAACTTGTTGGTTAGTCTTAAAATTGGATACATTTTGATTCATCTTCTTTGCTTGTAAAAGATTTTAACCAATACAAAAATTAGTATATTCTAAAGAATAATTTAGTACAAAAAATATAAATAAATTGAAAAAAAAAAAAAATTACAAACGTACATTTAACATTTTGTATTTTACAATCTTTCTATTTTTTAGGTGGAAAAAAGTGTGTCTTTTATACTTTTTTTAACGGAAAGAAAGGTGGGGGCAAAAAATTTCAAAATTTCTTAATTATGTTACTATACAGTTATTTAGATGTAATTATAAAAATTTTAATACAAAATTTCGCAAAATAGCCTCACTACAGAGAATTTCTGTTCGTGTTCATACGGCACACAGGAAAACTCAAGAAGTTTTGAATGTTTTCACTTAAATATTTGTACAAGTCCTTAAAAAATTAATTCGCATAAAAATACGTTTAGGTTTTTTTTTTATTAATTAACTACAACAAAACTTATGAGCAATAAGGGTTGGTATTTTTTTTTTTAAGTAAAAATAAAAACCCTACTAGTTACTTCAAAAGCTTGCTAAAATCCCAAATTTGGGAGACGGAAATAATTCCGAAATTTTGAATCCAGAAAACCCAGAATCCCGTAAATTTAAAATCCAGAATCCCGAAAATCCAGGATCCCGAAAACCCAGAATGAAAAATTTGCGCATATTTTTCATTTTAAATAATTTTTCGGGATTTCGGGATCCCATACGGGATTTTGGGTTTCATGGTTTTCGGGATTTTGGATTTTTTGGGAATCTGGGTTTTATGGGTTTCGGCATTTTCGGTATTTTGGGTTTTCGGTTTTCGGAATTTTGACCCCAAATTTCCATATTTTCAAAATCGAAATCAAAAAGATTTGTACTAAATTTCAAGGGAAAATATTCTAAAAAATCTTGTAGGTGATATTTCAGAAAATATTCTTCAAGAAAAAATTAGCAACGATATTCATATTTGATTTCAGTATGGTCAGCATTTTCTGCTACAACTGTTCAAAAACAAAAGGAAGAAAAATTCAACAAGCACGTGGCGACCAAATTTTGAATTTTTTTCCTTTTTTATGTAGGTATCGACTATAATATTGGTTTGAACTATGAGTTGTTTATTTAGTGACTGCTTATTTTGATGTTATCGTACAAAATATGTGAGCAGAAAATGTTAAGATTGAAATTTTGAAAATTTTATGTCAAAGGATCGATGCTCTATGTACATATATATAGTTATCAAGCCAAAGACAAGTACAAAATAAACAACGTTCTAGTCCAGTTATTTCGTCGGAAAAAAAACGACTCAGAAATGCAAATGAACTGAGAAAGCTGAATTTTTGATATATTTTAGTATGTGTTTAAAAAAGCTTACGTAAAAGTTTTTGACCAAAACTTCCTATGAACGTTTCTTGCCATGCTTTTTGTAGCCTTTCTCAAGTTCTACAATATACATGCATAGACATTTCTTGTAGCCCAGTGCATATTATAATTTGACCCAGCAGTTTGTACCACCCCCAAATGTTTTTTTTGCTCATTCGATAGAGAATCGGGTGAATATCATAACACTGATTTTTCGCACTCGTGAAATTCACCTTTTGGCCGCCATCTTGGATGTTAGTTCTTATTAAATATCTTGTCTTCTGTTCATTATAGGTAAAAGTTGGTTATACAAAAAATGTAGACAGTTAAACTTCGCGTCTTTGATGTTAAGAACACTTTTTCGATATTCTGAATATTTAAAAAGTTACAAGTCAAAAAAGTAAAAAAATAACAAAAAAAGAAAACTTATAAGTTTTGAGCAGTTTTTATCAAAATTATGAAAAAACCTTCCGAGAAAAGATTGTTCAACTTAAAATTCTGGTATCATTGTTATAATTTTTTTTTTTAAGTCGCTATAAATACAAAAGTTATTAATACTTTTTTTTTTTAAATACCCTTTTTTAGTCTGTGTTTTGTATCTTTACTTAAAATTTTTTATTTTTTTTTCAAATCATGAATTTGAAATAATTAGTGAGTATTTTATAGCCTTTTGTTGCAAGAGAAAATTTAAGAATTGCAAGGTTTTTTTTTCATAATGTTGATAAAAGCTGATAAAATTTTTTTCGTTTTTTTTTTTATTTTTTTTGACTTGTAACTTTTTAAATAATGAGAATATCGAAAAAAAAGTGCTAATTATAAAAGACGGGAAATTTAATTCTCGAGGTTTTTTATATGTAGGATAAATAGAGTGAATTTCACGATAATGATGATATTCAGCCAATGTTCTCAGATGAGAAAAAAAAAAAAATACTTTTGCATATCATGCATCGTTATCGAGGTATCAAACGAAAAAGTTTAAATGAAATTAAACTCATGAAATTTTGCATTTTTTGCAGTAACGGTTTTTCCTAAATTTTATCTAGACTTGATTTTTGAACAATTCAAAGTTTTTATGTATTTTTTAAGATCTACTTAAAATGTAAAGACATAATTTGTAGGTATTCTTTAAAACAGAAAAACAGCACATTGAAAAATGATTTCAAAAGTAGACAGAAGACAATTTCCATTTTCATTTGGAGTTAAAAAGCTCTTAAATAAGGGCATTTAATGCTTGTTTTTTTATCACATTTCAATTTGGAGCCAATTTTGCAGACATGGGTATTAAGGTGGGTCAAAAAAATCGAAATACTTTTTTTTGATTTGGTACTCCGAAAAATCGATTGCTAGACACCTCTAGAATATCTTCTTAACGGTTAAAGCAATCAATTTGATGCCAAGGAATTTTTTGTAGAACGTTTAAGCCCCTACAAGAATACATCTTGCTAATTTGAAAATAATGAAGTTTCAGTGAATTGGAAATTTTTTAAAAATATAAAATATTTTTATATTTTTTTTAAACTTTGACCTCGAATATCTTTAGAATGGTTAGATTAATGAAAAAAGTTAACTAGACCTTTTTTGTGGAGCAATCAATTTCCAACAAGATTATGTCTTGCGTGTTTGATTATTATAATTTTTCAAATTGTTACAAAATTAAGAACAAAAAACTAATTTTTAAAGATTTTCTCGATTTTTGGACCTCAAATATCTATTCAACGGTTAGATAAACGAAAAAAGTGTATAAGGAATTTTTTGTAGAAAGTTTAATTTCCTACAAGAATATGAAAAGCAATTTGCTAAAAAGTCAATTAATAAAAAAATTATTTTTTTAGTAGAAGCTTGATGTGAAAATGGAAAATTGCAAAGCGGAGGACCTTCCCATTAATATAAAGAGCTCATATTTGGTGTGTATATTTTAGAGGGGTCTAGCAATCGATTTTTCGGAGTACCAAATCAAAAAAAGAATTTCGATTTTTTTGACCCACCCTAATGGGTATATCATCAAAATAAAGATTATTTTAATATAGCACTTTTGGCAGCATGGAAAGGGAATATGGAGGGAATTCTTCAATTCGGATTTATATTTTGGATAGCAATATTTTTGTTTTGAAAAAAAATTTTTTTTTAGGTAATTCCATTTGGTAACATTGTAAAAGACATAGAAATGATCTCTGTGGCATTAATTTTTACCTCTCCCTGGACTTCTCTTTTTCACCAAATCCAACCCTGAGTGTAAGGAAAAAATCATAAAAACAATTCAACTGCATCTACAATTGTATCATTTGTGTGGTGCGAAGTATGCTAATGATGGTGTTGGTGTTTTGGTTGCAGTTATTGGCATGAGACACTTTACGGAACGCTGAGAACAAAAGTGAAACTTCTCTCTAATTCGTATTATAGTCTTGTTGGTTGTCTTGACACTTTGGCAGTATAGATATAAGCAAAAGACTATGTTTTATCTTGAAGATACTTTTACATTCATTTTTGCTATATATTTACCTTGAAGATTAACGATGAGACAAGAGACAAGAACTAAAAACAATGATATACCAATGCTGTGATGTTTTATGTTGGCATTGTTATGAAGGGATTTACCTGTCTTCTCTTTTAATAGTCATGTTTCATGTTTTTGAAAAAGAGAGTGAAAATGGGAGAATCCACAAAAAAAAAAAACAAATAGAAAAACATTATTCTTATTCAGATCATACAATTGTATGGGGACAACTTATGCTTTGGTATTCGTATTGGTCAAATGAGATTGAAAAAAAAAAAAATTAGGTCAACAGTTCAAGCCGAACCAAGTTTGTTTTTTTTTTTCCTTGTCACTAAGACACGAGTGTGGATTATGGTGGAGACATAAACCAGAATATTATGGTTTCTCTTGGATATGACTCATTTCTATATAGAATTTGACATATTTTTTTTTTCAAGAAAAAGGAAACAAAACAAAAATTTTATTGAAAAACTTACCTTTTTTCGACGAAGTAAATTTGGTGCTCCACCTGGTGGTTGTAGTGGCACAGCTGGTTCTGGAGTAACTGTTTGCACTGGCCGAGGAGGCTTTAGTGTTAGTTTCTTTAAGCTTGCTATACGCTTATCACACATCAATGACACATCGTCGATTCTTTGTAAGACCTGCAAAAGAAGGAAACATAAAGGAATTCAATTAAAAGAATTACGTAGAGGTTTGGAATGTTATAATGTTCGTTTCTGAATTTGGTATGGTTGGAGGAATGGAAAATTTGTAAATTTATTAGGAAAAATGTTTTTTTTTTTACGTAAAAGTGGTATGAAGGAATTTTTTATTTGATAGATCAGAATTTATTAATTTATGTTAGCTAATAAAAAAGGTCAGAAAAGGTTTAAGACAGTAAAAATTCGTTAATGAATCATTTTTTTTTTATGTTATGCCATACCTTAGAGATAAAAGAATATTCACTTTATATTAAGAGCATTTTTTTGAGTATGAATAGAAAAAGAGTCAATATTTTAACATGTTTTCCCATAATGTCCGCCCTTATAAAATAAATGTGGTCAATTTTGTACAAAATTACCAGCATACATTTTTACTTGCGATATAGGTAGGTACTAGGTATATATCAAGTTATGCATTCAAAACAAAAGTTGAGATAACATTTTTCCATGACATTACGATGATAGAGAATGCCAAAAAAAGTGGGTCCCGGAAGTCCGTCTGTCTGTCTGTATACGAAGCTACAGCCTAAACGGATGGACCGATTAACATCAAACTTGGTATGTAGCGTTTTTTGGCGACTCTCCAGAGGGAGTTTTTGGAATTATTTTTTTTTTGACAAAAAATAACGGTACTTGTCATATACCGATTTTAGTAAAGTTGAAATTGCTCAAAAACGGCTCCAACGATTTTGTTTAAATAATTCAATTGGTTTATCTTCTAATGAAAAAATTTATTTTTGAAAATCATTATTAACGGTACTTGCCATAGAACCGTTTTTTTTTTTTGTTTAAATCCGATTTGCTCCGAAACCGCTTATTCGATTTCAACGAAATTTTTTGTGAAAAAGCATTTATATAATTTTAATATACCTAAGCCAAAAATTAAATTTCGAAAAAAATACTTTTTGAAAACGGGACATTGAATTTTTTTGAAATTTTGTTTTTGTTGATTAGTGATTTCTACAAAATGGCATATATATTTTATTTTAAAACTTTTTTTTCCAAAAAATTAGTTTTTTAAAAAACGGCTCTTACGATTTTGAAATTTTTTTTTTCTAAAAATGCATCTTAATATATCAATCAAAACTGCATACTTGTTTTGGGGGGCAATTTGATTTCAGGTTTTGTTTTATTTTTTTTAAACGAATTTTATGTTTTATTTTATTTTATTTTATTTTATTTTATTTTATTTTATTTTATTTTATTTTATTTTATTTTATTTTATTTTATTTTATTTTATTTTATTTTATTTTATTTTATTTTATTTTTTTTTGTACCTGACATTTCCCAAATTTATATACATATAAAAAGTCTTAAAAATTTAAGCCACTTGAACTCTAAGAGCAAGTTTGTGCGACCCAGTCGTGCATGTTATTTTTTGTACCTATTAGATTTTTGTTTTTTATTATTTGTTTCTCATTTTGTTGATATTTTGGTTCTCTTGCTCATTGACGGGAGTAAAATTAAATAATGTAATACATAAAAATGAAAGCAAATTGGTTGTCTCTTTTAAAGAAAAATTTAAAGAGCGTAATTTTGATAAATCGGAAATCAAAATCGTAAGGAGCGAGTCACATGTTCAAGGAGCTTGTTTAGCAATTAATAACCGGCTTGGAAATACTGCATAAGACATCAAATGCTTAAAATCCTTATATAATTCTGTCAAATAAGGAGAAAAAAGGGGTAAATCTCGGAATGAATGTTAATAGAATTTTTTTTGCTCAATATCTTCCTTTTGCCATTCTATAACATATCTCAAAAGTCTAGAAAAATCTCATGTCCGCTTGTCGCGATTTCAAGGTCAAATCGCGAAATGGAGATTTTCAAAACTAGCAAAAATAGGCTATGGTATTATATACACATATGATACATGATTTCAAGGTATTTTTTAATGCTGATTCCAAAAAATCTAAAATCAAGACAATCTGACGTCTCTGAAAGGACTTGCGGACATGAGATTTTTTTAGATTTTTGACATAAGATATAGAATATCCAAACAAAGATAGAAAAAAAAAATTAGCCTATTAGCACTAGTTCAAGATTGTACCAGGATGTTTTTTAGGGCATATCCCAAAATTTCCCTTTTTTTTTAAAATACCAATTTTTCATAGATATGAATGTTTTTTCTTTGCATTTTTTTTAAATCCTAATAATAATGGATATGAAAACCTTCATGCAAAATTTGGTTCCTCTACCATAACTTTTTCGGTAGTAAGTTTGCAACTGTTATAATAATATGGGTTGACAGATGAAAAACTTGTATAACTTTTTTCAGAGACGTCAGATTGTCTTGATTTTAGATTTTTTGGAATCAGCATTAAAAAATACCTTGAAATCATGTATCATATGTGTATATAATATCATAGCCTATTTTTGCTAGTTTTGAAAATCTTCATTTCGCGATTTGACCTTGAAATCGCGACAAGCGGACATGAGATTTTTCTAGACTTTTGAGATATGTTATAGAATGGCAAAAGGAAGATATTGAGCAAAAAAAATTTCTATTAACATTCATTCCGAGGTTAAACCCTTATTTGACTGGATTATTATATTTCAAGTTTCATGCTTTGATACGATTTTTAATTTATAAACTTAAAATAAGGAATTTCGGGAACTTTTCCGCCCGTTTTGAATGTTCAATATTTTAAGTTGAATTATTTTCCCCTTACTTTTTTTCTACATCATACTTCGGAAATGAAATTAATCTTTCCGAAAAAAATGAGGGTTACTGGAGGAGAAGCACGGAGGGAGTACCAAAACTTTATTTGACAATAATTTTTAGTGATTTGGACTTAATCTCCAGATAGACAAAGACTCATATTTTTGAGAATCCACTTATTTCACATTTTATATCTATCAAAAATTTATATATGAAATTATTGTTAAGCTCACAATTCTTCTACAGCTTGTAATTCAGCCTTTTCTTCTATCTTAATACCTATATAAAATGTTATGAAAAATCTAGTTACGAAAAAAAACGAAGTTTTTTGCCATCATACCTATTATAAAATTCAGCTCAAACACTTTTTTAGATTTTAATAAATTCGTTTTATTGGATTTTAATTAAAAATATCAATGATTGATCTACAAACTGCAACAGGTGTTATTTTACAAATAAAACCACTTATTCAAGGCTAAACATATTTTTTTTAAAGAAACAAATTGTCAAAGAGTATCTTGATTCTTTATAATTACATCCATTAAAAGCTAATATATTTTCACTTTCGCTATAAAATCTGATTAAGAACGCATTCGACTTCATTTCGTTAGAAAATGAAATCTATAACTTGGTCGTTATTATCTTCTAAAGAGTCATCAAAACCATCGTTCACCGGTTCAATATTCCACACCAGCGATAGATATCTCCAAACGAAAGTCTATAATATCGAGTCTTTTGAATTTAATATCCTCTTCAATCAAAAATAAGAAATACAAAACCAAAAGCTACCGAATGTATACCTCCTATGGATCTAAACTTTTATCAGAGATCATTGCTCTTCGCAGTTTCCAGCTTTGCAGTGGGTTGTTGTGGTTGCACCTTCTTCACTCTGAAATCTAACCAATGTTTGCACTTGACGCTGGGAAACGATAAATTTTCTTCAACATCCTTGGTAACATCATATCCATGCGAAGCAAAAGACACCTTGCCATTTAGCAAAAGGTTAAAAAAACATTCAGCCTCACTTTTCTCACAGGTCTTCTGCCAAAAAAATAAACTGCATTCAACCTCCACGGACTTTCACTATCATTTCAAATGCAAAAGAAGAAAACAAAATCAAATAAAGAAACAGGAAACCACACAATCTTAGACTATAGCCAACCACCAAAACGACAGATTTGCCTTTGGTAAGACTCAAAAGACTATATCCAAATTCCAACCAAGGAGCATCTTCCTTTCTTCAGAGATTATAAGACACCATCACGGCTACAATGACGCTGATGCCAAATGACCGATTACCAACCACCGGCATCAGTCAGCGTGTGGTAACCATTGTCAAAGTCAAAGTGCAGCAAATCTGATGCTGCTTCTATTGCTGCATCGTTCCATAGCCAGCGGAGCTGTACTGGAAAAACCTGTGACCATGTAATTGTCGACGACAACACAAGACACGAGGAAGTTAGAGATGAACATCACACAACTCCGGCTAAGCCTATGCCTCAGTCTCAGGCTCATATGCATAGAAGAAGCTCAAAAGAAGATGCTATCGTAACGGCGGCGGAGGATGAGCTCTTGAGTTGTTTATATTCAATGGGATCTAACAGGCTATAGCGCACACAAAGTTTGTCTCCATTACAATGGAAGCAAAGCAGCAAAGACGATGACCTTTGTTAGTGGCTTTTTTTCGAAATTTGGGGATGGTACGTTTCGTGCAGATGGTCTGGTACTGGTCTGGGGGCTCTTTGGACGATTATGGCAGAGGGAGAACAAGTTTAAAGTGATATTTGGAAAATAAATTGAAGACATTTTGCACTTAGCAGAGAGGATATACACAATACACTCCTTCGGATGCTGCTGGACGTGCGAATGTGAACATTATTGTAAGATTGCGCTCGACCGAACGACGTTAACGTTGTTGGGGGTTTTTATTTTTCGTTTTAGACGATTTAGGGAAATCTCTTCCTGAAAGAAGAGACCGATGAAATGAGACTTGTTTTAATAAGCAGATATACAAGTCGCGTATTATATAGAAAGTGAAAATCGTGTAGGTACATTATTGTTATGCGAGGATGTTTTTTTTTTTTTTGTCAACTTTGTATTTTTCTGCTGCTCAAGGCAAGAATTGAGTAATATATCTGTCACTTTTAACAATTTTTTTTTTTTTTTTTGGAATTTATTTTTTGGACAACGTGCTGAAGATTTTGTTGATGTTTCATTACGAATAAGCTTAATATCGATAAAAATGTTATTAACTTTGAATTCATGATAATACTTTGTTAAAGAAGA
Organism: Episyrphus balteatus; assembly: GCF_945859705.1. Classification (NCBI taxonomy): domain Eukaryota; kingdom Metazoa; phylum Arthropoda; class Insecta; order Diptera; family Syrphidae; genus Episyrphus; species Episyrphus balteatus. Next base: position 149,739,947 of record NC_079134.1, on the reverse strand, counting down.
AAGTTATCCTTTATCGAACTTTCACAATAAAAAAATAAAAATAAAAAAGAAATTTGGACAAGGTTGCACTGTCAATTTTGACTTAGAGAAGATGAAATTTAGCTGTAATTAAAAAAGCTTGCTTCTGATTCAGTCAGTCAGGAAGCATATATCAGCGATATGTGGAAATCAAAAAATTTAGATTCAATTTAAAATTAAAATTAAATTTTATAATTTTTTGAACAGGGTTGTGAAATAACATTTTATTTTTATTGCATTTGCTCTCCATTACAAATTTAAAAAAATATTTATTAAAAAAAAAAAAAATGCATTGAAAAGAAAATATTTACTGCAACTAAAAATATTTTGCATTAAAAAATTTAAAATTATTGCAAATGAAAAAAAATTGCATTAAAAATAAAGTTTTTATTGCAAATAAAAATATTTTGCCTTGAAAAAAAAAAAAAAATTATTGTAAATAAAAAATTTTCTGCATTGGAAAAAAAAAAATTCGATGCAAAATGTGCGCATTACATATTTTTGTCTTAACCCTCTGTAGACACACCTCTTTTTTGTGACGTGATGGGCACACGGGTGCGAATTTGGTTTATACTTTTTCATGTCGCTAGAACTTTTTTCGGTCACAATATTTTATAGAGAATCAAGTATTAAATTTATGTAGAATATTCCGAGGAATTCGAATATTGTATTCACAATTCCGAAAAAAAATATTTTTACCCTTATAAAGAGACTTTTTTGTGACCACTTTTTTGAAAAACCGTAATTTTTTATTTTTGTCCTGCCAAATTCGCACCCGTGTGCCGACAGAGGGTTAAATTAAAAATAAATATTTCCAACTTTTTTTTTTTTAATAAAATCAATTTTTTGAAAATTTTTTTTTTGACTGAATAATTATTTGTGAAGTAAAGCATAGCAAAAAATTAAAACACGGCTCCTGTAGTTTCAAAAAAATTAAAAATTCTTTGTTATATATACAGGAAATTAAATAGTATACTTATTTGTTAAGGATTTTTTTGTTATTTTAAAAACAATTTTTTTACAAAATTTAGGATCAATTTAAAATTTTTGTTTTATGAATGCTATTAAAATTTTAAAATTCTAAGCAACTTTTACCACTTAAGTCAACGATAATAGAACCCATTTTACAGTCACTGTGGCGTATACGTAACATTTTTTTCTATTAAAAAAAAATTAAGGTTAAAACACAATTTTTAATCGCTCGTCATCATGATGTGTTGAAAAATTATAAACTTTATATTTGAGATAATTGAAAGTAATAAAGCCCAAAGTTAAGGATTGGTAAAAGTTAGGTGACGTTCGTTTTTCAGTCTGGTAAATATAGTTCAACCCACCAAAAATGACAGATTTGTATGGGGAGTATCAGGAATTTTTGATTTTTTCTTCATTAGTAAACGTAGTTATATAAAAATAAATGACAATATGCATTATTATAATAATTTTAGTGTTTCTTCAAATATTTAAATTTAATGTAGTTTCGGAGCAACTTTAATTTTGTCCATAAAAACCGTAAGGAATTTCGAGTTAAAAATAAACATTGTATAGGTACGTTATTCACATTTTGACACTTTTGATTTGAACTTATCGAAAACTACACAAAATAATCTACTTTATAGATTATTGTTTTTTAAAATTTTTCGATTTACATAACAAAAGCAAAACCTACCACCATTCCTTATCAGAGATTATCAAAAATTCAAAAATTATGCCAAGCTTTATTTCCACCAAGGCTCATTATTTTTTATTAGTCAGACTTAACATAACCTTTCATTGACCGAATTCCTAAGTCAGAACTAGAACTCACATTATGACGTTCTTAGAACAAAACAAAAAAAAGGTTTAAAATATTGAGATTATCTTTGAAGATACAAAAAAAAAAATAATCTTTTATAATAGAGAAAGTGCTTCACGGTAAGCGTCCATCCATAAATGTAGTACAAATAAAAGATATTTAAACAAAAAGACGAAGAAGAAAAACTTTTGTGTTCTATTTTTCAACGCGACAACTTTTTGTACCATATTACCTTGAACATTAATCTAAAAATGTTTTTTTTTTTTTTATTCTGATTTTCTTTTGTTTTATTATGATAGACGAGAATATTGTTGCTTTTTACAAGTTGATACTTCATTAAACAGATGAAGATACTCCTCACTCGTCTTTTATCGTTTTGTAGGAAATTTATAATAATGACATAAATCTTAGAAAATGAGATGAGGGGAATTTTACATTAAGATTGTGTCGTTAAGAGCTCTTTGTCAGCTTCAACTTAAAGATTCTAGGACAGTTTTTATTATCATTAAATAAAGTAAAGAATGCAATGAAGTGTGAAGAGCTCATTTAAGGTGGAAGCAATTTTGTAAAAAAAAAACAACGATTTTAACAATTTTAGAAAAAGCATTTATTGTTGGATAAAATATTACCTAAATATTGCATTTCTAGCTAACAAGAAGTAAAAATTATGAAAGTCATGGTTCAAATTATTAAAATTGCTTTACTATTTACAATGATTCTTAAAAAAAATTGAAGAAATGATTGGCGGTAAAAATTAAGTCTTCACAATTCTAGCCATAAACCGTGTAATTAATTTCAAAACTCAATTAAGGCTTTGCAACAGCGTTTGCTTTCCAGCTTTTTTTTGAATGAAAGTGAAAACATTGAACTCACCCACCTCTGCACCAACTATCAACGAGACTATCCTATTTATTTCCTCTTCAAATCCTTCGAAATTTAAAATTACATACACCATTCCATGCAAGTTAATTGCAGTATAATTTGAGTACAAAATGCACACATGACAAACTTGTGTATCCACAATATGCTATAAGGTCAGAGGATTATATCGTGAGGAACTGATCAAAACTGGCATTAAACACATACTTTACTCCAATGTCTTGATAACCAATTAAATTGGATTTTAGTTGAAGTAGGATATTAATGTTGATTTAAATGTTTGGATTATAATAACGTGAAGGTGAAGTTCAAAAGCACTTGACTTAACGATATCGATAGGAAGATGTAAAATAAAAAAAATATATCCATATAATTGCTGGGTGATATGGTGATGTTAAAGTAAAGTTCAAACAATGGCAAACTTTTTGAAGATATTTTAAAAAGAGATAAAATAAAAATTATTTTTAATGAGTATTGAATAATCATCTCTGAATAATAAATAAAATCCATTCAAGAGTCGTATGTTGTTGCTTTCAACAAGTTTGTTTAGTGAATTGAAATCAATACAAAAAAGTACCATTTTGCTTATGATATACATAGGTAGTATATATAAACGCAAAATATTTCAAATTTTCTTTTTGAAAAATAGATTTTTTGAAACCGGGTTCACGAATTTTATTTTGTTTTAAGTGTTGTTTTTTAGTGTTGATCAATACTTTCTTTAAAATAGTATAAGCACCAACTGCTTTATTTAAATACATACATATTATAAAATTTGTATCTATACAAAATTATTAAAAAAAAAAACGCCGCGCTAACTAGTATTTTCAATTTTTTCTTATAAAAATTCTTTTTTTATGCAAGAAATCAAATGCCATATTATGGAGGTCTCAAAGAAAAGGACCAAGTCAAAAAAAGAAAAAAAAAAAATCCAAATCTTATGCTTAAATCTGCGCAAGGTTTGACTCTACTAAGGGTTGTCATTAGTTTGATTCAAAAGTGTTTCGGTTCAAATTTTCATTTGTTCAAAAAAAAAATATTTACCATAGGTCTGTTTAGTGAATCTGATCCGCACAGAAAAGATCCGAAAAGTACAAGTTCTTGTGTTTAATGAAAAAAAAACTAGCCCCAACTTGTTCTACAATCTGTTATTTTATGTTTCATGGAGTTTTTTAGCACAGAAAAGCTCAAGTTTTTCTGCTCCTACTTTTGGGGTAGAACAAGTGAGTGAAAAGTGTCAATTGTCAGCTGTTTGTTTGATTGCGATAAAAATAAGAAAAAGTAATATTTTAAAGAGTGAATTTCTTAATAGTTTTTGATTAATAACAAAAAAAAAAAATTACGGGAATATCAAAAGTGCTAGTAAATCATTTATTTTATTAAAAAATCATTTCAAGAAATAATTTTTTATTTAAAATTTTGGGCTCCGCGAAATTAGGCCCCAAAAGAAAAAATTAAATAAGGCCCCAAATTGGGGTATGTTTTCATAATGAAAATATGCCCCAGTGAAACAAGGCCCCATCGAAATGAAAAAAATGCCCGAAAAATAAGTGAAATAAAACCTCAACTTGTTTTGAACTTTTTTAGAAAAATGAAATAAGACCCCAATTTTTCTTTTTCATAATTAATTTATATTAGGTAATGAAATATCACCCAAAACCAACAGAACCATCTTTATGGACAGAACATTTAAAATTGTTCCTCAAGGACGTTTCAAACTGTTGTTGCGTTTTTTTTCGGTTATTCTGCTACTTATTAATGATTTTTTCAATGATCCCTGATGGTTAACTGCATGATCTTTACATTGAAAGGCATTAGTTTGCAGTGCAGCACGATGTTTACATTAAAAACCATTAGAAAGTAACAGAATAGCTGAATGATTTTATGCCTTTCAATTTCTTGCAGGTTTTCTGTTACTCCCTGTTGGTTTGCAGCAATATCTTTACATTGAAAAGCATTAGTAAGGAACAGAATAGCTTAAAAATCGCGCGATTTTTTCAGCTATACTATTATTTACTAATGCTTTTCAATGTAAAGATATTGCTGCAAACCAACAGGGAGTCCACAATATGTGATACTTTGCCAATTCAAGGTCCTTGATAAACGGAATTTTACAAAAGTTTTTTTGAAAGTCAATTTAGTTTAGCATTTTTATGTAAATTATCAAAAATGAAATAAGGCCCCAAATTGTTTTTTAAATAAAATGAAAGAAAGCCCTAAAATTAGTGTTGGGGTCTTATTTCATGGGGGCCTTATTTCGTAATGAAATTATGCCCCAAAAAGAAAATGAAACAAGGCCCCAAAAAATGAAATAACACCCCAAAATTTGAGAAATTTCGTTGTTGTTGTTTTGTGGGTATTTTTTTGGGGCCTTATTAAATTTTTTTATTGGGGCCTTATTTCCTGAGGCCTAATTTCGCGGAGCCAAATTTTGAAACTGATTTAGATAACTGTCATTCTTGTTAAATACGAAGTTTAACTTTTCTGTTCTTTCTTGTTCTGACAGTATTTACAAACTTGTGCTGCTCTGATCTGTTCTGTCCTAGATTTTTTTCATTAAACAGACCTCATAAGATTCAATGGTAGCGTTTTTACTTTGACTTGTTATATTTCCGAATTCACTTTTTGTGACTTGGTTCACTTCAGCTCTTAGCCCTCCATACCTATGTACTTTGTTTTGTGGTCAAAATCATTCAAAACAGTGTTTAAATAAGTAATAAAAATCTAATTTTATATACAGGGTGTCCCAAAAGTAATGGATCAATGGAAATATGGTAATAGGCTAACTTAAGGGCTCACAAAATTTGATAACTTATTCATATGTTCATCTCAAATCCTTACGGTTTTTGATTAAATGCAGTTTTTGGGAAATTTCGAAAATTTTGTACTTTGCAACAGTATTTTGCTTCCTCCGCCCATTATTGATTTTTGTTTTTTACTATTCTTTCACTAAAAAAATTGCCTAATAATAAGAAACATTTAATTCATCAAAATATTTGCAGTCAAAAGTCATGCAGTTTTCAAAAATGTTTAAAAAATCCAAAGTTTCAATAAGAAATGTTTTCTCCTTCTTTCAAGAGCAGTTTGTATCTTTCAGATATCTTTTTTATTGCCCGAGATATCTTATGTTGAAGTAAGTGTGATTTGTTCATATATGTATCATAAAGTATATAAGATATAGAATTTTTCTAACTATTTCTTAAAAAATTACATTAAGTTTTTTCGATTCGCAAAATTCGCTATACTTTAAAACCATATTTTTAAAAATTTATAAAGTAGTTCATAGTGACAATTTTTGAACTTAATCTGACCAACAATTCAAAAATTAGTTAATTTTTCAATTTGGAATTAATTCGTAGGACACAAGTCTTAAAAAACTCGCAGTTCAAATTATGACATGAGTTATGAGTTAAAAACTTAGCCAACATCCTAATATAGTCAAAGAAATCCAAGAACTGAAGTCTCTTGATTATTTGAAGAACCAAAATGTCTTCCAATGGTCTAAATCGAAATCTTAATCTCAATAACCAGATGGCGCTCTATTATTTTATTATTTCAAAAATGTCAAAAACTTCTGAAATGAACACATAATTGTCCAAATGCATACACAAATGATTGCAATATAACGGTTAAATTTATTTCTATTAATCATTGCAACTTTATTGTATTATTATCCAATTAATCTTCTTCTCGTCTGCATCTTGGAGGTCATTGTTGTAATCAGTCGATAACAAATCTTCATTAATCCAATGCAACAAATCCAAAACAAATGCAACAAGACAACAAACTTTTGTGTGATTTGATGATCACCCGTTGTTTTGACCATCGGCCATCACAATCATCAATCTCCTCTCAATTCCGCACAGTTACATAACCTCGTATAGCGGTAGCTATTAACTATATTGTATCTGTTGTGTATTTCTTTAGAGGAGCCAGGTAATCGAACAATTATCGTTATTCGCATTCTTATTTTGGAATTCCCCATATCGACATCAAACTGCGAATCATGCTTCTACAGAACTTGCTACATACACAGTTTCAAAGTAAACATCAACATTGCACATCTCTAACTACTATCATATCTGCAGTCCGCGTCGATATGGAGGCTCTCCCATGTGACCGCTCTGTCAATTTATCGGAATAGAGTTGTGGACTTCAACTTGAACTTCTGTGATGCTGACTAGTTCCAGAAAGACATTTGGTTGAACAAGTATTTCTGGTTCTATAATTTCTGCCCAGTCAGAATCTAATACCCATATCGGCATTGAAGAAGAGAAAGGAGAGCCCACATTTAAGAAAGAGAGAACCTCGTTAACTGATGGATTTACGCCAGAGCAGGCGGGCGCCTTCGCTTGGTCGCTGCTTCTGCTGCAGACTTACCGAGTGGAAGGAAATAATTAACTTGGCCAATTCGTGGAGGTGAATGTTGCTCTACTGGATTTTCTCAGATGGTGTCTGCTTCTGCTCAACTAAGTACCGTTGCATAATAATTGAAACAAATGTGTACTTTCAGAGCAAAGAGAGTGAGAGAGAGAGAGAGAGGGGGAGAAGAAGTTGAGGTAGAACTCGGTAACTAGGTCAGGAACTCAGGCAAGGACCAGTTTTGTATAAGTTCTTTTCAAGTCCAAATGTTGGTTTGTGCGCTGCAGTGGGCCAATACGGTTTTCAAAAACCCACTGAGAGAGATTTATGGACAATTAACATGCAGATGATGATGATGAAACTGGATTTGGTTGTTGCAACTAAGAATGTTTTTTTTTTTATTATTGATTTATTATCGATATGGGTAGAAGGTTGGCAAGTATTTTGTAAAATGAAGATTCTTTATAAAAAAGAGGAAGATCAAACATCAGTTAAGAGCGAGCGCAGAGAGAGAGAGAGAGAAAGATGGTGATGGATTGAGTTGAGTTAGGAATTGTGTCAGAAGTCAGACTTTAGAGGAAGATATTTATGCAGATTATCATGATGATGATGACGATGGAATAAATATTTTAAGTGGTAATTCGTGATATAATCCTGTTGATGGCTTTTTTTTCTCTTGCCAATAGGTGGTCTTTAACTTGTCTTCTGACATAAAAATTAATTTTAACAAGTTTTTTTTTTTTTTTTAAGTTATCGTACGGATTTTATCTGATATGAAGGTTAATGGACGAATTTAGTGGTAGATTTCAGGTTCGTGGAGGCCGGTTAGAAGATGTTCTCAGATCACGATGTAGGTCATGTGTTTTGGGATAAGAAAGGTTACGAATTTAACAAATCATTTTGCGGAAACTCTTTTATTTGAACAAAAATCTGGAGCTGATGGGGATCTAGTATTTTTAGGTGCACATGGTAGGGATTTTTCGTTAGCGTCAAAAGTTTAAAAGTTGTGAAATTTACTTCAAAAACAAACAAAGGAAGAAAGAAGATGTAGAATTAGGAGCATTGCAATTCGTGCCAAACACAAGACGATCCTGCGCTTACATTAAACACAGATTTTTTTGAGTGAACTATTAATTGCTTGTCACGCAAAATAGAATATAAAACGTTTAAACAGCTAAGGCAAAACCATTTTATTTGGTATGGTAAAAAAATTTTCTTTTTGTATGTAGTTTCTTTCAGTATGTAGTTTGTTTAAACGAATGCAACAAAATTAACAAGAACATTTTTTTCCATTATAGCAACATTGAAAAAAAGTGTGCGAAAACCCGAGGTACCATCCAATAAGAAAAAATAAAGGTGCGCACATGTGTAATCATACAAAAAAAAAAGTTGAGAAAACATTTTTCCATGACATTACGATGGTAGAAAAGGCCAAAAAAAGTGGGTCCCGGAAGTCCGTCTGTCTTGGAATTAATTTTTTTGGACCAAAAATAACGGTATTTGTCATATACCGAATTTAGTAAAATTGAAATATTTCAAAAACGGCTGTAACGATTTAGTTTAAAAAATTCAGATATTGGTTCTAACGAAAATTTTTTTTTTGAAAATCATTATTAACGGTACCTGCGATAGAACCGGTTTTTCCAATCCGATTATCTCCGAAACTGCTTATTCGATTTCAACGAAATTTTTTGTGAAAAAATAATTTTTGGATTTTTGAAAAAAATTTCCAAATTTTTTTTTTGAAAAATCAAATTTTCGAAAATGGGACATTGAATTTTTTTGAAATTTTGTTTTTAGATGTTGATTAGTGATTTCTATAAAATGACATACCAATTTTATTTTAAAACTTTTTTTCCAAAAAATTATTTAGGTATAAAAAATTATCTTTTTAAAAAACGGCTCTAACGTTTTTGAAAATTTTTGTTTCTAAAAATGCATCTTAATATATTAATCAAAACAAATTTGTTAAATTTATTAAACAGTTTGGGGTCCAAATTATGCCGGGGCCAAAATCCTTTTTCCAAAATTTTGCTTTTCAAAATTCTGTTTTACAAAATTCTGCAAAAATTAAAAAAAGGTTTGCAAAAGCAGAAATTTGAAAAGCATAAAACATAAAAAAAAATAGAATTATGAAAAACAGAACTTTCGTAAAAAACAGAATTTTGTAAAGGGGAATTTAGAAGCCAAAATTTTGACCCGCTCCCATATTAAACATTTTTTTAATTGGTTTTTAGCTTTTTTTTTATAATAAGCGCGCACTAAAGGGACTAGTCTACCCTTAATATGGTGAACACAGTACGAGCATTAGGAAAAAAGGGAGGGGTTTGAACATTAGTTTTGAAGTCCTAAGTTTTGAAATGCGATGGAAAAACAGAAGCGGGTAATGCGTTCCACATTCGTGTAGTGCGGCTGAAGAAAGAATCTCTGTATTTAACGGTACGTCCGAAATTGGACTCTAGGATAAACTGATGAGCATTCCTTGAAGCGCGAGTATTACGGTTGAATTGTTTGAGGGGAGGAATGCAGCTAGCTTTTTCTTCTGAGCATTGCTTATACAAATAACGATAGAACAACGTGAGACATAATACGTTACGACGGTGCTCGAGAGACGTAATTGTATCAGTTATTGACCTATCACCTATCATTTTTATAGCTCTATTTTGTATTCTATCCAAGAAGCTCAACGACGTTATTGGAGCACCTGCCCAGATGTGGGAGTTGTATTCTAGCTTTGGACGAATATATGCCTTATAAATAATGGCTAGATCAGACGGGGAGAAAAATTTCTTGCATCTTCGGAGGAAACCTAAACATTTCGCAGCAGATTTAGCGGTGTCAAATATGTGTTCATTCCACAGAAGGTGGTTTGTAATGCACATACCGAGAACTGAAAGCTGTTCGGTTTCCTCGATGCAAGTAAAGTGGCATGGAAGGAAGGTTTCGCTTTAATGAAAGTAAACAGCATTGTGTTTTTGAAGCATTAAATTCTACGTGATTTTTTATTCCCCATTGGACAATGCTATCAAGATCAGAATTTAGTGAGCTTATCATATTAAGCCGTTCAAGATCCACTTCCGAAGAACATGGGCGAGAATCGAAATATTCCTTCAAACGAAATATTCCTTAAGATTTTTTGTATAACCAATAATTTTTAGAATTTTTTTTAATCTTTACAGCTGTTTAAAAACCATAGTTTTAATAAACTAAAAAAAAAAAAATTATCAAGCCATCAAAACATATTTAACCTTTCGAACCCAAGCTATGAAAATCAATATTAAAAAATATTTTTTCAGTATTATCGTGTCAAAAACACCACAACTAAGAAATATGATTACCAAAAAGTTATGTTCCAAAATAATAAATAGCAAAACTAATGTGTTATTCTCATGTTACATACACTGTCTATGACCACCAAAAAAAGTCGGAAAACTGAGAAAACAACTTTTTATAGAAAAATAATGTACGGTACTTCTTCTAAGCCAAAACACAAAACACTTTCTGGATTAACATTTTTTATTATTTTTTTTTTTTTCAAAATTATGAATAGGTATAAAAAAAAAATTGTAAAAAAAATGCGGATTTCAGTCCCTTTTTCGATAAAAAAAAAAGTGTGTGTGTACACACATGTACACTCGACTGAAGTTATACTTCTCATTCAGTATACATATATAAATGAATTTCATTTGATATTTTTAATTTCTATTATTAAATTAATTAATCCACACTTCGTTTTTTACATTTTTATCAAGTGAACAATAAATTAATTCTTTCATCCTCCTTGCGTCCATGTAGTTTTCAATTTAATCTGTGAACTTTACTCATGTTGTGCGGTTCAGAACGTACTATATATGGTTAACTCATTTGAGCTGAGCTGAAAGTGAGCTGAGCTGATGGTTGAGCTGAGCTGTTGGGTGAGCTAAGGTAAAGTGAGCTGAGCTGAGCTGTGATGGGTGAGAGGATACATTGATTTTTATTTGGAAAGTATAATGAAATATGAAGATATTTTAAACTTTTATAAAACACCATAGCTTAAGATGTTTGGTTCTAGTTATTAATGGAATTATTTTAACACATAGATATTTTTATAAATAAGACAGATAATTTTTCGTGATCTTTTCTCTTGGTGTTTTTGATAGTAAATATATTTCTATTTTTTTAGTAAAATATTTCTTTTTTTATCATAAAAAAAAAATTCCGGTAGAATCCGGTTTTTCGACTTTTTTCAAAATTCCGAGAAAATCGGTTTTGAAAGTTGGGGTAAATTTTTTTTTCGAAAAATTCCCGAATCTTTAAACGCTCCTGGAAGCTAAACCGCTTTAGAGCAATTTTTGGGAGTGATGCCAAATGATAGCTTGTGTCATGGGCCTACGCTTTGCACATTATCAGATTTTTAAAAAATCGCCTTCCATGTTAAACCGCCACATCATACCTATTTTTTCAGAATCGGGCTTAACTTTTTTTTTGCCTTTAAGTTCACCCGGTTTGAGAACGCGTGCACCTACAGGGATGGGAGTTGTACCCAAATGTAGGTTAGAGTCATCGCTACCTTTTGGCATCAAAAAAATTTTTTTCATTTTTTTTCAAAATTCCGAGATATAGGCGTTGGAAGTTGGGGCGCTCACTTTCAGCTCAGCTCACTTTCAGCTCAGCTCAAATGAGCTTAGCTATGGTACCTAGCTCAAATTTGAGCTGAGCTGTGAGCTGAGCTGAAATGTGAGCTTTTTGCAACCCTGGCAACTTGCCACATGGAAATTACCACATGCAACTTGCCACACACAACTTGCCACATACAACTTGCCACATGCAACTTGCCACATACGACTTGCCACATGCAACTTGCCACATGAAACATGTAACTTGCAACGTGTTGTGTGTTTTATGTTTGCCGTACTACGGCGTACTGCATTTTTAAATACTAAAGTACTGCCTACTCTAAAGGTGAAACGACAGCCCTGCTACCCAGGGTGATCGCGTCATAATCCCTTTGACATTCTTGTCAAAAAGTAAATTTTCATACCCACCCTCCCATAAGAAGTATAACTTCAAAAATTAAAAGTATGATATTTGAATAACTTTTTGTACTAATCCAGTAACTAGGCATTATTATCTTTCAATAAAGCCATCGAAACCTAAAGAATTATTTAATGGAATATTTTTTACGAATTTTTAAAGATATGTTACATGAGAGTAACCGAAAGGGTTAAAAAAAACCATTACTCTATTTTCAAAAAAAAATATTTTTTTGAAAATAAATAAATATTGAACCTATTAAAATATTTTGTTATTAAATTTCAAATAAATTCAAAATTAAAAAAAAAAATTAAAGATTAATTATATTTATTAAAATGAAATCTATAGATTAATTCTGTATTTTTTGTTTTGTTTTTAAATAGAAATTAAGAATTATTTGTTTTAATTTTTTGACAAAAGTTTTAAAGTGAAAATTCAAAACTACTAAAACCCAATAGAAAAACCTTTAAACAAATCATTTTGTTGTTAGTTTAAGCCTGGTATGCTGTTCGAGCTAAATTTTAGCCGAGATAAAATTCCCATACAAGTTATCGTCAATTTGTATGGGACTCATTTTAGCTCGGCTAAAATTTTTCGATAATGCGTATGGGAGCTAAAATTTAGCGCAAGCAGCGTACCAGGCTTTAGGACGAAGTCTTCAAGAATAAAGGAAATCCATGAAGTCAACGTATATTTAGTGTGTGGGTTTGTTGTTTGAAAACTTTTTAAATAATTTAGTTCCGACTTCAATGAAAGTGTTTTTTGGAAAATATTCATTCAATATTGTAAAATACTTTCAAAACATGTTTGTTTACTTACTTCGATTGTCTCAAATTTAAATTTGAGTTAAAAAAGTAAAATGTATGGATTTTGATGAACTTTTTTGATACTTCTTTTGTTTCACAATAAAAAAAACACTCATGCCAAATCCGTACATCATAAAAATTCATTTCGGACAGGTATTGTTATGATTAATTCACTTGAACATTTTATTTGAACACTCTACGACCTAGTACACAATATTTTTGACTTCTTTTTTGCTGCAGTTATTTTGTTAAAGTAACATTTAATTCAATTTGTTGTAATCTTCCGAAGAAGGATTAAGAAACAAATTTCTTTTGTTAACAGAATCATACTGAATCACACTGAAGGACAAAATTAATATTTAATTTAACTTACTTTTAATTTTTGTGGACTTTTGAACTAAAGCATATCACAAGGGTTGAAAGTGTCAGACAAATCTCATTAAATGATGCAGTGACAATCGAGACACAACGAGATATCTCTGGTTTAATTTAGGTTTATCCAAATCATTTCCACCAATTTTTCATACAATTACATCGTGTTGAACTTTTTTTTTTTTTCTTAATTAATAATGCGTTTGAATTAAATTTTTAATTGACGCACTATGTGGTTATCAAAAATATTTTGATAACAATTTTTTATCACAGAACGGAAAACCGAGCTCATTTAAAAAAATTGCGTCTTAAAAGCATGAAAACTCTTTTTTATTTAAAACTTTGATAAAGCTTGGGTTTTTTTTTTTTTATAAATATTTACATTTTTTATCACTACAAAGCAAAATAGTAGTGACTAATTGAATTTATTTTGATATTTCAAAGGTTTAAAAAAAAACATATATCACAAAAATAGAATTTAGAGGCTCAATTTGGGGGTGTTGTTTTGTACACAATTCTTGTTCGAAGACACTATAGATTTATTAGAGACACTTGTTACTGACATTGTGAGACTTCTTCCAATAAAACACGAATCACTGACAAAATCACTGATGAATCTACTAGAGATGGGTCTTTAACTGATGTATATGTAAGTGGAGAACCACTTGAATGGCCAATCTACTCCAGATTTGCATTTATGCTAAATTAATCATTCATTCGTCAAGCGAGTTCACTTAAACAAACCAAAAGAGTCCACAAAAAAAAAACAACAACAACAATAAAAAAAAAAATACAAAACAGCTGTCATATACTGTAATAAACTAACGAGAGGCAACAAATCAGTGGGTTTTCCATTGTTACTCTCGTCGTTGCTTTTAGAACTTTTTATGAGGCAGCTTATTGCTGAATGTTCACAACTGACGATGATGATGTTTGAGATGAGGGTTCGAGGAACTAAAAGGGGGATTCTATGATAAGAGAGAAAGAGAAATGTGGTCATTTATTGAGATATCAAAATCACTAAAAAAACCAGACATTACACTGATTGGCAGATTGACGTCGTCGTTTTCGTTTAAAAAAAATATGTATTAGTCATGACTTGAAAATTTTTGAAATAAAAAATGTATATATACTTACTTGAGTGACTAGAGCTTTAGTTTCTGGTGTTGTACTTTCAAGGAAAACATTCTTAAATTCTCTAGGACTAGATAGTTTAAATTCAGATGCTGAGGCAATGAACGCTTGAATTTCTTGCAAACTTTTATCGGCAATTTCCGCTGATACTGAACATTTTTCAATGCGTTGCGTGGCAAGGAGTTCGACACCGTTGGCACACCATTTATTAGCCTAAAAAAAAAAAAAAACATAGAAAAGAATCATTATTTTAAAAGATTTGAATATTTTTTTAAACAAGTTTTAGACTAAACAATAAACAAATATAAATATGTTTTTAAGATTTTCTTAAAACAAACTTGGGCCCAATTTATTCACTCTCCATTTTATTTAAAGGCTCCATTAAAATTATAAAACTGTCAAATCGCATACAAATTTTAAAATTTCCCTTTTTTAATGGCGACTTTAAATTAAATCGAGAGTGAATAAATAGGGCCTTAAATATTTAGAATCCTCAAAAACGTTTTCGACAAAATACAAATAGCATAAAAATGTAAGTTTTCAAATAAATTAAACACGATGAAAGTCACTTAGTCTAATGATAAGGTTGGTCCCAGTGGAATATCTATAAATTTCCTACACAAGTTGTTGTTGTTTAATTCAAACTCTCAACTAGAGAAATGGTATATTGGTTAGGGTGGGTCAAAAAAATCGAAATTTTTTTTTTGATTTGGTACTCCGAAAAATCGATTGCTAGACCTCTCTAGAATATACACACCAAATATGAGCTCTTTATATTAATGGGAAGGTCCTCCGCTTTGCAATTTTCCATTTTTACATCAAGCTTCTACTAAAAAAAAATAATTTTTTTATTAATTGACTTTTTAGCAAATTTCTTTTCATATTCTTGTAGGAAATTGAACGCTCTACAAAAAAGGCCTTATACACTTTTTTCGTTTATCTAACCGTTGAACAGATATTTGAGGTCCAAAAATCGAGAAAATCTTAAAAAATTCGTTTTTTGTTCTTAATTTTGTAACAAATTGAAAAATTATAATGATCAAACGCGCAAGACATATTCTTGTTGAAAATTGATTGCTCCACAAAAAAGGTCTTGATATCTTTTTTCATTAATCTAACCATTCTAAAGATATTCGAGGTCAAAGTTAAAAAAAAATATAAAAACATTTTATATTTTTAAAAAATTTCTAATTCACTGAAACTTCATTATTTTCAAATTAGCAAGATATATTCTTGTAGGGGCTTAAACGTTCTACAAAAAATTCCTTGGAATGAAATTGATTGCTTTAACCGTTTAGAAGATATTCGTATCCAAATCGCAATGCATAAGAAACTATTGAAATCAGTGAGCATTGGTTTGGATACGAATATCTTCTAAACGGTTAAAGCAATCAATTTCATTCCAAGGAATTTTTTGTAGAACGTTTAAGCCCCTACAAGAATATATCTTGCTAATTTGAAAATAATGAAGTTTCAGTGAATTAGAAATTTTTTAAAAATATAAAATGTTTTTATATTTTTTTTTAACTTTGACCTCGAATATCTTTAGAATGGTTAGATTAATGAAAAAAGATATCAAGACCTTTTTTGTGGAGTAATCAATTTTCAACAAGAATATGTCTTGCGCGTTTGATCATTATAATTTTTCAATTTGTTACAAAATTAAGAACAAAAAACGATTTTTTTAAGATTTTCTCGATTTTTGAACCTCAAATATCTATTCAACGGTTAGATAAACGAAAAAAGTGTATAAGGCCTTTTTTGTAGAGCGTTTAATTTCCTACAAGAATATGAAAAGAAATTTGCTAAAAAGTCAATTAATAAAAAAATTATTTTTTTTTAGTAGAAGCTTGATGTAAAAATGGAAAATTGCAAAGCGGAGGACCTTCCCATTAATATAAAGAGCTCATATTTGGTGTGTATATTCTAGAGGGGTCTAGAAATCGATTTTTCGGAGTACCAATTCAAAAAAAAGAATTTCGATTTTTTTGACCCACCCTAATATTGGTGCTAAATCTTCTTATATGTTAGTAAGTAAGGAAATAATTTATGTTGTTTATTTCAATTTATGCAGTATTTATAGATTTACAATCAATTCAAACCAAATAAGTTTTTATCTTTTGCACTTGTAATTATTTGTTAAAGTATAGTTATTTATTTTAACATTAAACAAAAATTCCAACAATGACTTTATCGTCTTTTGTGTCTGATTATCTTGTTATCTATGTTAGCATACGCAATCTTCATTATTTGATTCATGATTTCTCATAACACAAAAACATAACTTCAAACGAGTGATCCAAGTTCATCTAAATTTGAATCATGTTTGGCACAAAAAGGACAGAAATTTTAAATATTTTTTTGGTGGAATTTCGAGCAGTGTTTATCTGATAAAGTTATAATAATAATTGTAAAAAATAATGTAATTGTACAAATAAATTTTCATTTTTTATTTTATTCCTTAGCACATATTTTATTGAAAAATGATTTTAAATATTTTATTAGAAAATTTTATTTCTGAATTGCAACTAAATTATGTCCAGAAGTTTAAAAAATTACCAACACGAAAAAAAAACGAAATTTTTTCCATAGAAATTCGGTTTTGAAGAGGTATCATTTTTGCCGTGAAAACGAAAATAAACATTTCAACTAAATATTTGGCTGTTATGTTTTCAACCGCTCAGACAAAAGAGCTATCTAAATGAAATTCACTGTTCACACAACAACATTTCAAGCGGTTTTGAGATTT
The DNA here is from genome assembly GCF_945859705.1 of Episyrphus balteatus. Classification (NCBI taxonomy): domain Eukaryota; kingdom Metazoa; phylum Arthropoda; class Insecta; order Diptera; family Syrphidae; genus Episyrphus; species Episyrphus balteatus. The sequence goes on along the minus strand of NC_079134.1, from coordinate 149,722,822 downwards.
TAAGCTATTCATGGTTTAAGTAGGTACTAAAAGCACTGTGGATTATATTGTTGGGTTTCGATGTCGGCAATATTGCATTTTTTTAAAGCAATAGTTTCTAAATGTATCTTAATTTTTTAATACTAAAATATGGCCGTGGATTCGAAATAAGGATATATCATCTTTAAAAAAAGAAAGTGATTCCATTTACATACAAACGATTTTAAACTATGCTCTATGCACCAGAAATGTATTCAAATAAAATATCAGTTCAAAATATCCACATGTGTCTTTTTCCAAAAAAAAAAAAAAAAAAACACCCTTTTATTCAAAACAATTGTATGTGCCTTTTTAAATTCTTGGCGTTTAATTTGTCGTGAAACCTAAAAACATGGTGAGCCTTTGGTTGAATGGGTGTTTTTTGAGCGAAGTAATAGCTATGCAAAAAAAAAAAACAATTTGAGAAATTGTATGTGATTGAAATTAATGTCGTTTTTGATTGGCAGTCCGGAAGCGTCCGGAATCATTCAGAAGACTTCTGAAAGTGTTTTATCCGCACGAATATGACAAGCAGAACGCTTCTCAGAAGAGAAATTCTCTTCTTGATTTTAAAATAGAATTCACTCAAAATCACTAATATTTAAATAATTAAACCTCAAAATAAATTTCCTATAGTCGAAAAGCAAAAATGTTTTATTTTATTACTCAAAAATACGGAATTTCAGAATTGAGTGAAAGCGATTCAAAGTGTAATGTCGTTTTCGATTGGTTTCACCTAAAATAATTATATGAATTTTCTTAATTTTTGGTACCTACTTATACCAAATGTAACGTAATTACACAAATTCCACTAAGGTACTTCATCAATAATTTTTTCTAATCAACAAAAACACTCTTAGTTTTTGTAATATGCCCACATTTTCTCTTCACCTAAAAAATTTTTGTCAAAACTTTTTTGGTTCTAGTTCTTTCACCTTTTCTGAACAAAAAACGCACGCTCTTATAAAAACATGAAAATTTTTCAATAAATTTAAAAAAATATACAAAATTTTTGTCAGCTGTTAGATACCTTTCTTAAAAAAAAAACCCTTTCACCAAATATATTTATTGGTTTTATGGATTTTTTTTCCATGCCTTATTTTAAACTCCCATCCCAAATTTCATCGGTGTATCATGTACTCTTGTATTGACTTGATTTTGATGTCATACGATTCAACATAAAAAAATGACTTAAATACAAATGTATGTCCTGTGATTAAATGCCACAAACAATTTCTTTTTGTTTTATTTCTTGACTTGACCCTTCCTTCTCTTCCTTCTTTGGCGTTAGTATTTAGGAAAATCAGATTGAAGTTTGAAAAATGCATGCAAATCGATAACTTGTTGAGTTTTAAAACATTTTTAAAGTTAAGTTTACCAAATTCTTAAATAATTAAGAAAGGTCAACTCATTTCATTATTTGCTTAAGGAAAGAATGCTGTTTTACAAACAAATATGGAAATGAAAAAAAAGTTACATATACGCTCTAATGACCGAAAAAGGTTTCGGTTTCGGCATTTTCAAAAATCACGATTTGTAGAGTCGGAATGTTTTAAAACTGGTTGACTTTATTAAAAGTCTCGGATGTTTTGTTTAGACCATATGCCATATAGAAATGAAAAAAAAAAAAAAAAAATAGAGGGCGAAAATTCTAAACAGTGATATCTTTAAAATCAGCGTCTAAGAATTCCTAAGGTTTTAGCTATCCGATTAAATTAACTAAAATACTCTCAAACTGGGATTAATCAAACCAACCTTTTCAACTCTCTCCATTAGTTCTCGATTTTTGCTCAAAATCTCGAGCCGTTTGCACAACCGCTCATGAATTATATCACAAACTCGAGCCAGCTCATCACATTTGGGTTGAACGATTTCCCAGGGATAAGCTCCTCGAATACCAATCAATTGCTGTCCAGCCGATATCACTTGCTCAGCACGTTCAATATCGGTTTCGCACATCTTCTGAAAAGCTTTGGTTTCTTTGATCAATGTGTCAACCCTAACGACTGTTTCACCGATTTCTGTCATATCAGCAACTGTTTTTAGATGAACATCAAAATTGGTCTAAAAGAATCAAAAATGTTGCAAGAATAAGAATGAAATCTTTTGAAAACTCAAAAACTTACCTGCAACTCTCGAAAATCTTGTTCGAATCGCCTCAATTCAAGACATTGTTTCAGGCGATTCTTATGCGTCTTCCAGAATTCATCAAAACGTCGTTCGGTCTCCTCCAGTTGCACCAAAAGTCTGCGATAATCGCGACAATCATCAACAATATGTTGCGCAACATTTTGATGTTGCTTCATCATTATATTCCCTGCACTGGGTCTGTTCGTTCGATTGCATATATTTTTTCGTTTTTTTGTTTTTTGTTTTTTTTTTTAATTTTTTATATTTTTTGGTTGGGGTATTTTTTTTCGTTCAGATTTAATTATTAATTTAACGCGGTGCAAAAAACCCGACGAAACAATGTTTGTCGTAACAGAAGAAGAAAAGAGGAGAGACAACAATATATGTTCACAATGAGCGATGAATGTGTGAGAAACTGGCACATAATTTTTTTTTTTTTAATTTTTTTAAATTTTTTTTTAAAAACTGAATCATAAGAATAATTCATTTTTAATTAAAAAAAACAAATAAACAAACTAATTGGTTTGTGTTTTTTTTGTGAGTTGTGAGAATGAAAGTGTAAAATGTTTGGTTTTTTGAATGATTTTTTGGAGCAACTTAAATAAATTTAAACATTTAATTTGGAATAAAGCCACATTAAGAGTAAATTAATTTTCAAATGAGAAACAAATAAAGCGCTCTTTTGTGCCTCCCCCCATGAAGCATTTTTGTGTCGAATAATATATATTTTTTAAAGCTGTGCATTTAGTGGCAGAAATACAAGTTTTGAAAATATTGATTTTGAAAAATTACATGGAAATAAAATTTGGAATTCAAAACTTGCTTAATAAAACGAAAGTGCATGTTTTGAATGTGTTTTTGTTTTGTAAAGTGAAATGTTTTTGTTTTTGTGTTTTCAAGTGTTTTAAGCAAAAAAATAAATTAAATTTATAAAACACTTCATGCACAAAACAACATCAAGGAAATTAAAAAAAAAAGAAGAATATTCAACTAAAATTGAACAAAATAAACTTAACCACATGCAATAACCGCCAACACTTTAACGAAACATTTTATTTAACACGGACATCTACATGGATTTAATTTAATTTTGTTTAGTTTTTTTTTTTTTTTTTTTCTTTTAATTTAAGGGTAAAATATTTTGTTGGACAAATTTTGATCAATTTTTTTTTTACAAAACCAGTGCAGAGCTATATTTAAGAATTTTAAATGTTTGAGATGACAAAAAATTGTTGGATTTTGTTTTAATGAACCTGGTCCTTAAAAATATTTTTTTTTTTCGCTTAAATTCCAATTAAGTACATGCTTGGGTAATACACATTAATAGCTTTTTACTGTTTTTTTTAATGGGTTTAGCTAATTTATGAATATTTTTGAAATCAAGCACATCTCCTTGAAAATTATGTTTATAAACGATATTTGCTTAGATGTGTAGAAGAAATTGGTGTTCAAAAAAAGATTGTAATCAAGCAATTTGTATGTTTATTCTCATTTAAATTCTAACAAATTTCTCTACATACCTAAGAACTTTTTATTTTATTTCTGACTTCTAAAACAACTTGATTTTTGTAAGTCATTATTTCTATACTGCAGGGTCTTGAAAACTTTGATAACTTCAAATAGGGAAGAAAAAAAAAGTGACTCTAGAAGGCAACAAAATCGTATCAACTGCCAAAAAATCTAAAAAAAAATTTAAACCTGAAATTTGGGCATAATTATTCTTACCGGTCATTTTCTGAGCAATAGATTTTTCAAGAAAAAATTGTGCAAAGCAAGAAAACATTTTGAATTGAAATTGAAACTTAAATTTTCGAGTTTTTAGCTATCGTAACTTATTAACGTTTGAAAATCTCTTTTAAAATTCGTTTATTTCATTAAAATACACATCCAAAAAAAAAACCTAATAAAGATTTTTTTTTCCGATTCCTGTAAAATTTAATGTCGCTTATAAACTTTCTTGCATTTTGCAATTATTTAAAGATCGAATTTTATGCTCTTAATTGAATTCAAGTTTTTTTTTACAATTTGCAATGCATAATGTATTAGGTAGTTTACTATTTTTAGTATAAATTTATTAAATAACACTGACCAACACACAAAGATTTTCCAAAGATTTTCGGAAAACCGTAATTCTCAAAGGATTTTTTTAAAGAGACTGGTAATGTTTCATTGTTTGTATTTTTGTCACTATGGCGTATGTGTAACTTTTTTCTCACTTGAGAGAGAATAGCCAAAGAGCATTAATATAAACAATAAACAAAAGATTTAGTATGAAATCATCTACTCCAAATGCAGAAGCCAGTGACCTAGGTAAGTAGGTACCTATAATTTTTATCGTTTTATTTCTTGTAGCCTCCCAATTAAATTTTGTTCATACTTTGTTTTAAGTCGAAAACGTTTTATAAAGTTATTTTTATTAGAAAGAACCATATTGCTGAGAAGTTAATATTTTCTGCTTAATAATGAATATGGTGTGCATTAAATTTAAGCATGAGTGTATTTCTATTTCTATCCCTGTAATATTCAGCTTCTTAATATTTGTGCGTATCGCTTCAAATTTTTATATGAACAAAGTTATGTTTTTTAAAGGTCATACATTTTCATAATTGCCAACAGTTTTTTTCATTAACAATTTTTTGTCATCACTACATTAAATATTTTTTTTTATTTATATCAAAATAGAAAAGATAGGCAAAGAAACCAAACCCAATGCCCGAGACATAATAGAAAGCTAATCTTCTACTTAAAACAAAATTTAAGAAAAACAAAAACCAAAATAAATTACCGCTCAATGGAGCTGACGTTCCCGGTTCTTTCAGAAAATTCTTTAATTTCATCGTTGGATTTGATATTATTTAAAAGACTTTCACCATGTTTCGCAGCAGCTAGTATTTCTTCCTGAAAAAAAAATTAAATCAATCCAAATTGTATTTATTTTCTTTGAAAAGTATTTATTTTTCAAACCTTTAACCGATCATAATCAGCTCCTTGATCATCTAACAATTTTTGAGTAGCTTCAACAGAATTTGGAAATTCTGTATCATGAATAACTTGAATGAAAATATCCAATTCATTTGATACTTGATGTGTTAGACTTGAGAATTTTTCCAAAGACTATAATTTTGTAAATATTAAAAGTTAGTTTCATTCAATGTTTTTCGAAATAATTTCGTTTAACAAACAATTCTTTGTTGAATCCATTCATGATGTGAATAGACTAAGGTTCCACCCATATCAACTGTTAATTGTGATGTATCCAGATACTCATGGAGATCGGTTAGAGCGGAGCATATGACTAAACGAAAACGATATTCATCTTTGGAGAACTTTGTACTGACCTGAGGAGTTAAAAAAAGTAGTTTTAGATGGATTTAAATAAGAGATAACTAAATCTGACTTACTTCTGATATTGCTTTTTGGAACAGACCAGCTGGTCGCAAAACATAGACCACATGAACGATTCCAGGGAAATAGATCTGCAATACAAAGTTAAAAGTTTTTGAATAAATATGAATAGATAGAATTTTAGTTTGCATTTACTGATATTTTATGTAAAACTGCTTTTACTGATGTCCATTTGTCTTTTCGCCTATCAATTATTAGGTGATATCCAAGATCGGCATCTTGCATACTGAAAATACAATTATAAACAATGTAAATGAAAAAAAACTTATCTTCTACTTCTATTACTATCTACAATTAATTTTTGTTGGAAAATAACAATAAACATAAAAAATATTTTTATTGCTATGAGCAATTCAAGGGTAAACGAAGGACCAGAAGAAATTTCAGTTTTGGTGAAAAAAGTTATGGATTTTCGCTTAAGCGACGAAAAGATACCTCGGGCATTGGAAAATGGAATTTAATTTGCATGTTGGTTCTGGACCCACTAATTTCTTTCAAATTTAATGACTGTGTAACAAATGAAGACGAAGTAATCAACTATTTTACAATGCCTCTGCACAATTTGCAAAACAATTGAGATTATACCTGTTGCCATTATAACTTGAAAATTGCAACAAATTTACTCTAAGGAGGTTTTATGTTTTGATTAATAAAGTTCAAAAATTTTCCAGGCCGTTTTTTACAATTTGTTACTAAATTGAGGGTTCCCCGAAATGTGAAAATATCTAAAAAAAAAAATTAGAGCTTCTAGAAAAGAAACAATATGAATTTGGGTCTTGAAAATTTTGATATATGTACATATGTAAATCTTTCTGAAAAATTCTATTACAATTTCTATTACAATTACTATAAAATAGAATCCCAACTAAAGTTTGCAATTTTTACCAATTTTTAATAAACATTTACCAAACTTTTAAATGTGCAATGTATTTAAGCAACTTGAGCAAGACGTTATCCATAAAAATAATACTAGTCGACAGATTTATTCTATCACGTCTAGTTTTTGAGCTTTACTTATCACTATTTTTACTATTAGGTCTCAAAAACTTATTTTAAATGATATTCTTTTTTATAATAAACCCAAAATATATATTTTTCAGTAATATGTTATTTTTTTCTAAAACAAATCAGAAGATTGTTTCAAAAACCCATTGACTATGCTCACCACTTAGTTTTATAATTAGATAAAAAAGAGTAATATATGGGATTTATTGCAACGAAAAACTTCTTTAGAGCCAGAAAACTCTTTATCAAGAGTTAACAAGTGTTTGCGAACTTAACTCCTAAATCGATATTCACCTAGCCAAACGTTTCATCAAGTTTTAAGTCAAAATAAACGCTTAAACGTGGTGGACCTAATGTCGCATACGTTACGCAACATACATATGTATCTAATTTATGGTAACTTTATTTGTTAAATTGCGACTTGTGGACGCTTCATTACATAGAAAGGATAATATAAAATTATTTCTAAGTGTTCAAATCGATCTAAAAACTGTTACGACACTTAAAATCTATTTCAAACACCAATAACCATGCCAAAATGTCATATACGTTACAATAGAAAGCTCCAAGAATGGACATAAACTTATCATGAAATGGTTATTCCAAGATTTTCTATTGGAGTGCAATCTGTTAAACTACATAATCTTGAAAAAAATCTCATGGTTTCGTTTCGAAAATGAGATCTTATGAATCGGTTATTTCAAAAACTAAGTGGTTTTTGTCACATTTTTTTTTTCAAAAATGATTTTTTTTGCTGAAAATGGTTTCTTTGGGGTAGATACGTATTTGGGGTATATACCAGATTTGTTAAATTAATAGCTTATTTCAAAAACAATTTAAGTCCAAAACTTAATAGATCTTTGCATGCATTATTTTATGGCGGGTGAAGTTATATCTGACTGATTTCAAAATTTGATTGTTTCAACAATATTCAAATCTTCATTTTTAACAATATTTCAGAAATATGAATTATTACAAATAGACCCGATTTTTTTTAGTTGAAATGTGAGAAAAGGTTGGTGAACTGGTCCAGATGATAGAATATGATAATGGATCTTAAATATAATGAAACATGCAAAATAAATACATTTGACAAATAAATAAATAATTTTCATTAATAAGCGAATAATACGAAATACGTTTAGTTAAAAACGAATCATATTCTTTGCAAAAACAACTTAAGTCTAAAACAGTTTTTCGGACTTTTTTCGTTATTATTTCTAATAAACTGTGAAGGTTATCTTACATTTTAGATTCGATTGCTTGAGCATGAAAAAGTTTTTATTGGTTCTTGAAAAATTCAAATTGTTGGACTAAAGTGCTTTTGTCATGAAAACCAAATTTTACTTTTCTGGTAGTTTTTGGTGATCTGGGGTTTTGAAAAAACTTGCTTTTGGATATTTAAAAAAATGTTTTTTCTGTCATTTTTTATCATACATACATATCGATTTTCTGAAAAATAATAAAAAGTGCCCATTACACTGGTCTGCAAGGAAATCCTCCTTTAAATAAAACTAAACTAAACTTTTCTAAAGGATTTTTGTATGCCGATTCTGAATCCGAAGTCAGAATTGACCCAGTACGTCACGTTTTTTTAGATATTCCCGTTAGAAAATCTCAAAAACCCATTTTTTTGTTGTTTTTGAAGAAATATTTTGGCATAATGTAATCTTATTCAATTAAAATTGCAATTTATGAAAGAACTTATTTTTTTCTTTCAAATTCAGTTTCAATCTTCTCAATATCTCTTTTCTTCTCCGAGATATCTTAATTTAAGTAAGTTTACTAGGTTTGGCATATCTTACCATAAAGAAACTGATCTCTAAAAATTAATATATATTTCTCCCTAAAACAAAAGTATACTTTTCTAATGGATTTTAGTGTGCTGATTTTGAATCCGAACTCAAAAAATTTCGGTCAGCTCTGGTTTCTGAGATATAGTAGTTTTTTTTTGAGATTTTCTAAAAAAAAAAACTTGATTTTGTGATACTTTAATGCGAATATCTCAAAATCCTGACGTGATAGAATTTTTTTGACATCGGATTCTAACTCAGCACATCAAAAACTATAAGAAAAGTGCACCTTTGTTTCTAGGAGAAACAAATCTGAAGCTTTACAGGGCAGTTTATCGAATGGTTTATTACAATTAAGATATTTCTTTAAAGGAAAATAGTATATAAAATTACAAAACACGTACAAATTTTGTTTAAAGCATTTTATTATGGTTTTCTTAACATATTTGACTTTTCAAATATATTGGGAGTTGATATTTCACATTTTCCTTAATTAAGGTGTTTTTTTTTCATGTAGGATTTACTAAAAAGTGAAGGATTTCGATATTTCTGATTTTTTTGTCAATCAGTATATTAAAATATTAGTAAACATTAATGTAAAAGGATATATTGTGTCAATCGATAGGTCATATTATGAGGAATAAGTTCTTTAAATTTGAGTTCAATGCGACAAATAGTTTTAATTTTATACAAGTTCAAATGAATCTAAAAGGGTGATTTTTAAGAAACTACCAACATTTTAAAAAAATCATTTTTACAAAAACGGTACCTGATAGAATTTTTTTGAAACCAGATTTAGATTCAGGAAAGTCTAATCTTTCATAATATCAAAAAATTATTTGAAGGAGAAAAAAAAGTTAAATTTTGCAGACCAGTGTTATCATCAATTTTTTTTGTTAATTAAACTTTTTAGTCTTTGTTGAGTGGAATTTTCGTCAAAAATAATGTACCGTGTTCTTGAAGCATGTAAAAATTTCCAATTAAAACCTAAACCCTAAAGTTATATTAGTAGGTCTCATGATTTCCAAGATATTAATTTTCTTAAATCTTTGATTTTGACAAAATCGAATAATATCGACGGCTTTTTTCAATACTGATTAATTTCATAAATGTATCATGATTTTACAAATCAACTTAAAAAGTAGATTTAGATAATTCCCAATTATTGAAAACTTACGATGGCACTGAAGTTAAGTATAAAATTAATTTTTGGTAATCAGCTTCTTCTAGCACGTGAAAATTATTATTGTCAGGAAATATTATAAGTGGGCAGCCTTCACTAGATCTTCCACCTAAAATAAAACAAAAAAAAAATATTTATTCAAATCTCATTTATTTATAACAAAAAAATCTAACCTGTGATAATTGCATGTTGCGGATGTAATAAATCAGCAACATCACCAATATTTAAAGGACTTTCACCTCCTCCATTAACTGATGTACTCATTACAACAGCTGGTGGATTTATTTGTTCTAAAAATGAACTTATACTATCTGATGGATGATGATGTTGTGTAGATTGTTGATTAATATTTTGATGTTGTTGTTGTTGTAAATGCAATTGTGATTGTCCAGAACCGTTGCTTATTATCGATGTTTGAAGTTGGCTTATTGATGAATTTTGTAATGTTGCATCAGTTTGATGTAAAACTGTTTGTATCGAGGCTGTACTATTGACAGAAGATTGTGATTGTAAAACATGTTGGCGGGAGGCACTCATAACCATTGCCTTGGATTCGGCAAGTGCAAATTCAACATCATTGTCTGTAAGAAAAAATAATAGGAGAAAAGATTAAATACTGAACATGTGTCTAAACAATTTGTTTGGAAAGTTAAGGCGAAAATTATGATCCTAATACTAAGCAGACACTTTCACAAAGCTTCTGTTTATTTTTCTCTCATTTCGAAGATAAGACCAATTTTCAAAAAAGCAAACAACCAGAATAAATTCCCATCAAATCTACTTATCTTCCTGAGTAAATATTCATTCCCAAGTAATATCTATCAGCTTAAATGGCTTTATTTTGCTTTAATGTCAACCTGCTTACACATTATTACAAAGATTGATACATTAATTTGCAGAAGTCGACCGACCTGGTGCTCTGCTTTTTCGTGTATAATGAATTCTAATAAAACCAAAGTCACACACAAATCCACAACATGAATTAACCCCCAATTTCAGAAAATTCATTCGTCATAACACAAACTAATGGCATTTTCGACACCACGTGCTCTGCCCCCAAAAAGCTTCGCACAGAGATATACGCATTCATTTTGGTATTTATTTATATTGCTTTCCTTTCTTCGTTGCTTGATGAAGAAATGTAAACACTCAGCTCACTCCAAGTGTTTGTTTTTATGAATTTACCCTATTTTACCTCAATATGAGTGATCAGGGTGACCATCTGTTCCTTTTTTCGACACTGTTTTTGTGTTTTTTTTTTTTTAATATGAAAATAAAAATAAACCTGAAGTCTAAAAAACAATAACAGAATCATTGGAAAGAAGTCAACAATCCCAAAAAGAATCTAAAACCGATTCTGTAGGGCCCAATTATATTCGAACAAACTATTACAGGTGAAATAGTACAAAAAGTTTAATAAAAAAAAAACAAAATTGTTGTCCTCATGACTCTTGGGAAAAAGTTTGCTCTTGGTAGGGATGGGAAAAACCGCCCAGTTTCGTTTTTTTTGCTTCGGTCAACCTGTTTTTTTCGGTTTTTTTGTCCTCCCGGTTTAAACCGAAAAACCGAAAAAAACGTCGAACAAAAAAAGACCCGACGAGACAAATAACTGAATACCTGTACAACTTTCATTCCCTCTCTCAACTAACCCTATATGTAATTATAAATTTCCATTCATATTCAGCTTTAAAAATTCCTCGGAACTCTTACTAAGAGTGAGTTAAGAACTCTTATAACAAAATCAAACTAAAAAAAGCTTTTCTTTGAAAAATTCTTTTTTTTGCTTGCAAAGCAAAAAAAACGAAAACCGATTTTTATAAAAACCGGTTTTTTGGTCCGGTGTAAAACAGGCGGGTTTAACCGAAAGGAAAAAACCGAAAAAAACGAAAACCGGTTTTTTTACTAACAACTGCCATCCCTAGCTCTTGGAATAAGAACCAAGGATCAATGGAGTCTATACAAAAAAATTGGGTGGAAGCGTTTTTTTTCGCAGAAAAGAGGGAGGGGGTGAGGGTCAACAAAACACCCTCACGAAATTTAATAAAAATTTTGCTTTGCCATAAAAATTACGAATAAAATAAGTTTATAAATTTTTTTCATGTAAAAGGTTGTTTTTTTGAGGTGTACCTAGAGAAAATGTTGGTTTTTGTGAAAAACTAAGTTGTAATAATAGTACCGTATTGAAATTTAGCAATTATGTTACTTTTGAGATAAAAAACAAAATCCTAAAGTGTTTAAAAGAATATCATGGTTGAAAGGGTGTTTTTTTCATTGCTAAAAAGATTTGATGAAATTTAGTAAAAACGTTTCAATTGAGATAGAAAGTAAGAAAAAAGTGTTTTCATAAAATAATTTTGGGTGAAAGGGTGTTTTTTCCAAAAAGACAGTAAATTCTGAAAAAGGTCCTACACATTTTTGTTTTGTTTTTGTTTTGATGACAAATTGAACTTTTGTATTTAAATCTGTAGACGTAGACGTTACAGATGAATCATTGAGGTTTTGAGGGTCATTTGCTGAATCGAAACTTAAATAAATTATGTTGAACATAAACTCTTATTCGCTACTTTTTCCTCTGCGTAAACTGTCATAAGGATTTATGTAGAACTTAAATGCTTAAGTTTAGATTTAGAAAACAGATTAAGTTTCGATTCAGCAAACGGATCTGAGACTTCTTACAAAATTTACTGTCTCTTCAAAAAAAAAAAAACACCCTTTCACCTAAAATTATTTTATGAAAATTTTGTATTCTTACTTTCTAGAGTATTTTCTAGAAACATATTTTTCATGACTCAGGCTTTGGAGCTTAAAAATTTTTGTTGATCGACTACAATTTTAATAAGTTGAACAAATTACACAGGAAAAGATAAAGACAGAGGGTATGGTCACCTTATTCAAAAAGGGAGTTTCCGACCCATTTATGGATTTCATAACATCTCATTATAAAACATTGCACCCTACCCGTTTTATTATTACATATATTAAAATCTATGGGGGAAAAAACTATTTTGCTAAACAAGCTGCAGTAAAATTATAATATAATGTATGGAAAGAGTCGTTTTTGTTCTTGAATTGTAAAAAAAAAAAAAAAAACATTTCCACCTTATTTGTATACGGATATGTTTGTTTGCTTTGATTTTGTAAAGCCTTATCTTTTCTGAATAAAAAGGAGAAGGTGTGAAATGCTTTAAAACAAGTTGCAAGCAAAATTGCAAATTGAATAGATGATGAGAGTTCAGGAAAGTAAACAAAAGGACTTTAGATTTTTGTAGAAGTTTAAACAAAGGTTAATTTGAATAAATATTCTTGCAATCAACGTCAGTTAATATTGACTCTTCCCTTTTTTTATATTTCATATTAGTAAGGAATAGTTGTCTGTTATAAAATGATTCTGACTATGGCTGGCACAAGTTCGTTACTCCCCAACAAAATTTCCGAATTTCCTATTTGAATTTAAAGAAATTTGATTATAAAGTTTTTGCGACCTTAATTTCTTATCGCTGTGAGAAAATAATATGTCTTAAACTGATTTGAACTTTTAATTGTGTTGCCGCCAGTTCAAATACATCATAATTAATAAAATGAAAAATTTACTTATGACTTTTCTGACATTTAATCAATCTCATTAAGACTCATTATATTCAAAAGGTTCGTGTTTGTGAACTATTAGGAGGCATGCAGTATTTTTTGTGTGAATAATTAACCAATTATTTTTTTGTGATTTATTTCGTAGACTAGGAACCAGATTGAGTATGAGAAAACTAAAGTCTGAAGTTTGTAATGTACCTGAGGTTATTCCTTGTTGGAAAAAAAAATAGAAAATGAGAATAAGAAAGTAAAAATCTTCAAATATAACAAAAAATTAATAATATTTTTTTTAAATTTGTTAACATTTTAACTAGGCATTTTAAATATTGATTCTATCAATCGGTCAACAAAAAATAGTTTGTTACTGACATTTGACATATAACTTTTTATATAATTCTAAATTCAGGAAGCAAATGCTAAGAGAATATTAAATATAACCTTAATTTATGTATGTGTTAGAACAGTAGATTTTCATTGATATGCATTTAAGTCGTTAAAAATTTGCTCAAATAATTATATTTATAGTCGAACAAGTCTTAAAAAAATCATGAATTTAAGTGATTAACGTCGTAACACAACAAATGTGCGTTGATAGTCACTGTGGCGTATACGTGTTTTTTTTTTTAAGTGATTTTTGTAAGAATTGTTAAAGAAAGGATTTTAGTTGGATTTGTAATTTTTTACTCGCAATATACATATGTGAATTTATGTAGATGCCACATTATATGTGTTTATGAAGTCATGTATATTAGGGTGGGTCAAAAAAATCGAAATTCTTTTTTTTTTATTTGGTACTCCGAAAAATCGATTGCTAGACACCTCTAGAATATACACACCAAATATGAGCTCTCTATATTAATGGGAAGGTCCTCCGCTTCGCAATTTTCCATTTTTACATCAAGCTTCTACTAAAAAAACTCATTGGTGTGAAACCTGGATTTTTGTATATGTTGGGTGTTTTTCTTACAGTTATTATGTTGTAGAATCAAGATGTGAAAGCATTTCTTTCAAAAAAAATTTCTAGATTTAGAAATTTGTATTCAAAGTTGAAAAATTATGAAAACTGATGTAAATATGAGTATTTTTTAAATGGTATAAAATCAGTTAAATTTTGACTTTTCAAAAAAATTTTTTTTGTAAATATATTAAAAATAAACTGTTTAACAATATCAGTTACAAGTTTAGCGGAAAAAAATTTGTTTCGATTTTTCATTTTAAGAATACTTATAATTTTCCGGAATTTTGAGTTCAAAGATTGTTTTAACTACTTCCTCTGTTTCCCTTTGTGGGCGGACTCATATCATATGAAAGTGTTGAATCTCAGCAACATTTGGCACCAAAAATCTCATCGTAGTTCGTCCTAATAAACTTTTTAGAGCAATTTGAAGCTAAGCAAATGTGAAAAAACGTATTTTCTAAAAAAGCAGATTGTAATAAAAAATGGAAAGATTTTTTTAAAAATCATGTGTTTTAATATGTATTTTTATCCGATGAATTCAAATCTAACGTTAGTTTGAAAATACCTACATATAAAAAAAAATATCGAAAAATACATAAAAAATGGACGGTTTTTAACGTTTTGTGCAATTTATTTAAAATTTTCTGGGGTACGAATATTAGATTCACAGCCGTTTCCTGAAACTTAAGCATTTATGTTCTAAATAAACTCTTATGTGGCAGTTTACGCAGAGGAAAAAGTAGAGAATAGGAGCTTATGTGCAACTTAAATTATTTAAGTTTCGTTTCAGGAAATGGCCCTCAGAGCACAAAAAACTAATATAAAGATATGACTAAAAAATGGCTATTGAGTTGTACCCTTGGTACTATTTACCAGCAAGCGTGCATAAGATTCTTATGCACGGCAAGGATATAATAGAATCATGCTCACTTCCCATCGGTTCCTTATCGGAAGAAGCTCAGGAGAGCAGGAACAAAGATTATCGGATGTATCGATCGAATAATAGCAGGAAAACATCGCGAATTGCTACAAATGAAGATGTCATGCACATGTTTTTGATTTCATCTGATCCTTTGATATCGTATTTACGCCCTGAACCAAAATCCAAAAACCGATGTTGATGTAATGACGACTTTTTCCAGTCAGTACAAAAACTTAGATATATTCCAAAAGGCCCTTTTGAGGGCCACAAATATTCAATAAGAGATACTTAAAGATTTCAATTCAATAAAAAAGGGAATACCATTTATTTTTTTTTTTTTTTCAGATATTCCAACAAGCAACAAATTAACAAATAAATTTCAAAATAAATTTGAATAATTTTCAACACTATTGTGTTTACCTTTTTTAAAGTTGGATTTATGAAAAAAAAAACATAATTAGGGTTCAAACCTATTTTCTCTTTTTGGTAGGCGTGGCAGTGGGCGGTAATTTCTGGAGTTGGTTCCCCTTGCTTTTAATAATCTTGCCTGAAAATTTCATTTAAATCGGTTCAGTGGTTAAGATTTAATTGAGTTTTTTCCAGTTCCCCATACAACGTGAATAACGGTTTCTATTAGAACTATTTTCCTTCTTTCAAGACTTGTTTAAATCTATTCGATATCTTTTTTATTTCCCGAGATATCTTAAAATGTAGTTAGTGGGTTCGGCTTCATATATCATAAAGGAGATAATGACGGTATAATTTATATGGTAGATATACCATGCCAAACAACTCAAGATATCTCAGGCAGTAAAAAAGATATCGAAAAGATTTAAACAGGTCTTGAAAGAAGGAAATCAGTTATTATATAAACCGTTAGTAAATATGTTCAGACAATTTGACTTATATTAAAGAATAAGGTCCGAAATAGTAAAAAAAAAAACTTGTTTTGCATTTTCTAACGTTAATATTTCAAAAACAGGAGCTGATTAATTTTTTATGACTTCGAGTTCAAAACATCGAAAACCTTCAGAAAAGTATATTTTGGTTACTGCAAGTCACGTTGTCTTCGTTAAATTTCATACAAAAGTACTAGTTTTCAACTTTTTTCAACTTAAATAGCCATTTTTCACTTTAGTGGGCGGGGCAGTGGGCGGAAATTACTGGTGTTGATGTATCTTCATATTTCCTATCATTCCTGAAAATTTCATCAAAAACGGTCCAGTAGTTTAGATTTAACGGAGTTTTTTCCACTCTCCCATACAAGGTTCCCCACTGTGCGTCGGTCTGTGCGTCTGTGCGTCCATCTGTACATCGAGCTAGGGCCTAAACGGATGGATGGATTTGCTTGAAACTTGGTACAGATGATTTTTACGTAACTCCCTAGACCCGTTTTTTTTTTTTTTTTTTTTAATATCTCCATTTTAACGCATACCTCCCATATAACGTTTTCGAGGTATTGCAAATTTCTCGAAAACGGCTCTAACGATTTCGATCAAATTTGGTGTGCGGAATACTCTTATTGATTCCAACAAAACTGCGTTTTTAGTTTTTCTCAAAAAATGCGGAGAACGGAAATATGGCGTTGTCGTTTTTCAAAAATTGACATATTTTTTAAGTTCATATATTTCATCAAAGCATTAGTTAATTTTATTCAAAATTTAGAGACATAATTTTGAAGTGTCAAAAATAAAAAAAAAAATTTTTTTAAGTTTTTGAAAATAATTTTTTTTAAGTTTTTGAAAAAAAAAATTTTAATTTAAATTTTTTTAACTTGCAATTTTTTTTTTGATTTTTTTTTCTCGACACTAAGGAAAATCTTAAATTTCCAATAGCTATTTAAGATAACGATACTTTGAACTACAAGAGCAAGTACGTGCGACCCCAGTCGTGCATTTTATTTATTTTATAAAACTAATGTTTAAGTTTTTCAAAACAGCTTTACTCCTTCCTTACTTTTATTCAATCTCATTCTACAAAAGAATTTAAAAAAAAAAATTAAATTTTTAGTCTTACTTAGAAACAAACAAATATTTGATTTAAATTTAAAACTTGTTTTGTGAGGGGAAATGAAAAAATTAGCTTTGATAACTTAAATTTTACTTTGGAGCAATGGAAGTATTTGGTAGGAAAAACTGCCTCACGATAAGCAAATCGGCGAATTTTTAGCAAGTTATTTTTTAGTTCTGATATGTAAATACAATATTTGCCAAGCTTAGAAATCTTATCAGTGTCAGCCCTTGAGTCTTAATTTAGGCGCTTTGTTAAATAACAAAAAAATATTATTCGCTTAACCTCACAACTGGCTGTTTAGAATTTTTCCAGTAATTATTTATTTATTTTGCAAAAATGTGCATCGAAAGTGTATTTAAGTTCTCATCTTATATTCTTAACTGCTGTATATGAACTTTGAACCTTTTTTTTTATATAAATCACGAACAACTTCATCGTGAATTTACAAGCCTTTGTTTTCTAATTGCTTTGTTTATTTTTTTTGAAGTTATACTTCTTATGGGAGGGTGGGTATGAAAATTTACTTTTTGACAAGAATGTCAAAGGGATTATGACGCGATCACCCTGGGTAGCAGGGCTGTCGTTTTACCTTTGGAGTAGGCAGTACTTGAGTATTTAAAAATGCAGTACGCCGCAGTACGACAAACATAAAACACACAACACGTTGCAAGTAACATGTTTCATGTGGCAAGTTGCATGTGGCAAGTTGTATGTGGCAAGTTGCATGTGGCAAGTTGCGTGTGGCAAGTTGTATGTGGCAAGTTGCCTGTGGCAAGTTGCCTGTGGCAAGTTGCCTGTGGCAAGTTGCATGTGGCAAGTTGCATGTGGCAAGTTACATGTGGCAAGTTGCATGTGGCAAGTTGCATGTGGTAATTTACATGTGGCAAGTTGCCAGGGTTGCAAAAAGCTCACATTTCAGCTCAGCTCACAGCTCAGCTCAAATTTGAGCTAGGTACCATAGCTTAGCTCATTTGAGCTGAGCTGAAAGTGAGTGCCCCAACTTCCAACGCCTTTATCTCGGAATTTTGAAGAAAATGAAAATAAAATTTTTGATGCCAACACGTAGCGGGGACTCAAACCTACATTTGGGTACAACTCCCATCCCTGTAGGTCCACGCGTTCTCAAACCGGGAGAACTTAAAAGTAAAAAAAAAATAGGCACGATTCTGAAAAAATAGGCATGATGTGGCGGTTTAACATGGAAGGCGATTTTTTAAAAATCTGACAATGTGCAAAGCGTAGGCCCATGACACAAGCTATCATTTGGCATCACTCCCAAAAATTGCTCTCAAGCCGTTTAGCTTCCAGGAGCGTTCAAAGATTCGGGGATTTTTCGAAAAAAAATTTTACCCCAACTTTCAAACGCGATTTTCTCGGAATTTTGAAAAAAATCGAAAAACCGGACTATACCACTATCGGGTAGCTGAGAATTTAACCTTTCATATGGCACCACTCCCCTGTCTCTAGATCAAAGCGTTCCAACGCCTATATCGCGGAATTTTGAAGAAAATGAAAATAAAATTTTTGATGCCAAAAGGTAGCGGGGACTCAAACCTACATTTGGGTACAACTCCCATCCCTGTAGGTATACGCGTTCTCAAACCGGGAGAACTTAAAAGTAAAAAAAAAATAGGCACGATTCTGAAAAAATAGGCATGATGTGGCGGTTTAACATGGAAGGCGATTTTTTAAAAATCTGAAAGTGTGCAAAGCGTAGGCCCATGACAAAAGCTATCATTTGGCATCACTCCCAAAAATTGCTCTCAAGCCGTTTAGCTTCCAGGAGCGTTCAAAGATTCGGGGATTTTTCGAAAAAAAATTTTACCCCAACTTTCAAACGCGATTTTCTCGGAATTTTGAAAAAAATCGAAAAACCGGACTATACCACTATCGGGTAGCTGAGAATTTAACCTTTCATATGGCACCACTCCCCTGTCTCTAGATCAAAGCGTTCCAACGCCTATATCACGGAATTTTGAAGAAAATGAAAATAAAATTTTTGATGCCAAAAGGTAGCGGGGACTCAAACCTACATTTGGGTACAACTCCCATCCCTGTAGGTATACGCGTTCTCAAACCGGGAGAACTTAAAAGTAAAAAAAAAATAGGCACGATTCTGAAAAAATAGGCATGATGTGGCGGTTTAACATGGAAGGCGATTTTTTAAAAATCTGAAAGTGTGCAAAGCGTAGGCCCATGACAAAAGCTATCATTTGGCATCACTCCCAAAAATTGCTCTCATGCCGTTAAGCTTCCAGGAGCGTTCAAAGATTCGGGGATTTTTCGAAAAAAAATTTTACCCCAACTTTCAAACGCGATTTTCTCGGAATTTTGAAAAAAATCGAAAAACCGGACTATACCACTATCGGGTAGCTGAGAATATAAGCTTTCATATGGCACCACTCCCTTGTCTCTAGATCAAAGCGTTCCAACGCCTATATCGCGGAATTTTGAAGAAAATGAAAATAAAATTTTTGATGCCAAAAGGTAGCGGGGACTCAAACCTACATTTGGGTACAACTCCCATCCCTGTAGGTCCACGCGTTCTCAAACCGGGAGAACTTAAAAGTAAAAAAAAAATAGGCACGATTCTGAAAAAATAGGCATGATGTGGCGGTTTAACATGGAAGGCGATTTTTTAAAAATCTGAAAGTGTGCAAAGCGTAGGCCCATGACACAAGCTATCATTTGGCATCACTCCCAAAAATTGCTCTCAAGCCGTTTAGCTTCCAGGAGCGTTCAAAGATTCGGGGATTTTTCGAAAAAAAATTTTACCCCAACTTTCAAACGCGATTTTCTCGGAATTTTGAAAAAAATCGAAAAACCGGACTATACCACTATCGGGTAGCTGAGAATATAAGCTTTCATATGGCACCACTCCCTTGTCTCTAGATCAAAGCGTTCCAACGCCTATATCGCGGAATTTTGAAGAAAATGAAAATAAAATTTTTGATGCCAAAAGGTAGCGGGGACTCAAACCTACATTTGGGTACAACTCCCATCCCTGTAGGTCCACGCGTTCTCAAACCGGGAGAACTTAAAAGTAAAAAAAAAATAGGCACGATTCTGAAAAAATAGGCATGATGTGGCGGTTTAACATGGAAGGCGATTTTTTAAAAATCTGAAAGTGTGCAAAGCGTAGGCCCATGACACAAGCTATCATTTGGCATCACTCCCAAAAATTGCTCTCAAGCCGTTTAGCTTCCAGGAGCGTTCAAAGATTCGGGGATTTTTCGAAAAAAAATTTTACCCCAACTTTCAAACGCGATTTTCTCGGAATTTTGAAAAAAAATCGAAAAACCGGATTGTACCGGAATTTTTTTTATGATAAAAAAAGAAATATTTTACTAAAAAAAATAGAAATATATTTACCATTAAAAAAACCAAGAGAAAAGATCACGAAAAATTATCTGTCTTATTTATAAAAATATCCATGTGTTAAAATAATTCCATTAATAACTAGAACCAAACATCTTAAGCTATGGTGTTTTATAAAAGTTTAAAATATCTTCATATTTCATTGTACTTTCCAAATAAAAATCAATGTATCCTCTCACCCATCACAGCTCAGCTCAGCTCACTTTACCTTAGCTCACCCAACAGCTCAGCTCAGCTCACCGACAGCTCAGCTCACCCAACGGCTCAGCTCAACCATCAGCTCAGCTCAAATGAGCTGAGCTATGGTACAAAACTCAAAAGTGAGCTAGCTCAAAATTTGAGCTGAGCTGTGAGCTGAGCTCAGCTAACTTTTGAGCTTTGTGGCAACCCTGCAAGTTCCATATTGCTACTACTAGTGCTGAAGCACACACAATTCTCATAAAATTACCATATCGCACATTTTATGAGCAATTCATTTACTTTCGTTAACCATATACCGTACGTTCTGAACCGCACAACATGAGTAAATTTCACAGAATAAATTGAAAACTACATGGACGCAAGGAGGATGAAAGAATTAATTTATTGTTCACTTGATAAAAATGTAAAAAAACGAATTGTGGATTAATTAATTTAATAATAGAAGTTAAAAATATCAAATGAAATTCATTTACATATACCGAATGAGAAGTATAACTTCAGTCGCGTGTACATGTGTACACACACTCTTTTTTTTTTTTATTTATTGTACCTATAATGCAAAAGAGTTACGAGTTCTTTGTTTTTTCTTTTCAAGTTGAAAAACACGTAATTCCTAGTAACTTAATATAATCTGGATAGCAATTAATATTTTTTTTTTATTTTCCTCGAAGAAGAACAAATCAAATTCAATGCAATTTTAAGAAAATTAAAAATAAACAACTCAAAATTTAATTATAAACAACTCTGACGCTGACCAACTGTCATGATGATGGTGATGATGCTTAAAAAAAAAAAAAAAAACAGATTAAATTAATTAACTAATACGAAGTTTAAGTGCAGTAGGCATATAATTTGTATCAATAAGCACAAATATTAATTAAAATCATCTGTGAAGATACTCTGCTAAGAAAGTAATTTTTGCTATTAATTTTTAAACGATTCTTGACTTATTTGTTTCTAGCCCAAAAATCTACCAATTCCCAAATCAGAATCAACATCAAACAGAAAATCATTAAAAATTTTCAATAATAAAAACAAATTGTATCATACCACAACAATAACATCTAAAACGATCCTCAGCATCCAATGCAGATTCTGCCATATTTTAAATTAATTAATAAAAAACCAACACCGACACTTAAGGTATATAAAATTGATAATTTACATCAACCACAAATGAACTACAAATGAATTTTTTTATGTTCTAAAACACATAAAAACATAAAAGAAAATCATAAATGAATACTGTCATCGACACTATTATTATCAACAACAAAAAATAAAAAAATCGTAATCAAAACAAATCAAAAACCAAAATACCGAAAAAAGATACAAAATTTCAAAAAAAAAAAAATTATCCCGACTATGCGCATTTGAAACACCCACTATAGTCACATAAACACATCAAAAATACATTTAATATTACGTAATATTTACACAAAATGTTTTGTTTATAAAATTTTATTATTTCTTTTATAAAAACAATAAAAATTAAAGTTTAAAAGCGAATTTCAAAAAACCATCTTCAAGATACACAACACAACAATAAACTAAATCGTCTTCTTTATTATTATTAATTTCACTCAACAAGAAGTTTGTGTTCTAAATTCATTCATTTTTCTTAACGAAAAATGAAAAAGCAAAAAAAAAAAAAAACAACGAACAAATACAAACAAAATAAAAATGAATACAAAAAAATTCTGCGATAAGAAATTTTTTTTTCGTTCTTCTCGTGATTTTCGGAATGTAAATAGAAAATGAGGAAAAAATAAATATATATCCACAAAACAAGATAAAACACAAGAAAATTTCTATTTAAACAGAATATATTTTCGTACCATCACAAATTCGTATACAAAAATGTTATTCCCATAGAAATGTTTCGATAAGTGTATCTTTTAGTTTGAAAACAGCTCGATAAAGTATGTAATTGATTTCAATTAGTATCTTTCAATCTTCACGATGACAATGTTAATAATGTTCTTAGTTTTCGATAAAAGATACTTTTTCCGTTTAGATAAACTTATCGAAAAAACACGTTTTGAAAAAAATTCAATTCAAAATGACATTGAAAACCAGTCATTCTCACGCATTCGGAAGTGATTCGCAGAAACAAAACACACAAAATGTCAACGATCGTGATGATTTGTGTATAAAATTATGATCGTGTATCTATTAGATATCGGATTAAAAATTTTTATTTCATATATGAAATCGAGAACGAGTGTATTTAGAGACTAACCGCATCAAGTTGGTTGAGAGAAGCGCAAAGCATCACCTGTTCAAAAAAATTTAAAAAAAAAAGATACAAACAAAGCAAAAGATAGAGTATCTGCAATTATTAACACGTGAAGTTGTTTATAAATTCTCTCTCTCTCTCATCTCATTTTTATTTTTTCTATTTTTTATTTTCTATTTTACGGTAAAACTTTGATTTTCAATTTCACCCATTTTGTTGATGTTCTACTCTCTAGAACAGTGTGCTTCTTCTATCTATTTTTTTTTATGATGACTTTCTGCGAACTAGATACTCGATCAGGTTTATTGGATACACTAACTAACACTGGGGTATCTTTTCCATAATAAAAAATAATAATAACGATAAAAGTAGACTGACAGTTAATCTGACATTGCATTGCATTGGATAAGTATAGTGAATTAAATGAGTTGATGTCCGTCCATGGTTGTTATGGTCATTGTCAGCTTAAAAATAGAATGTCACAAAGTAACTGTTATATCTACTTATAGATACTGTTTTGTTTGTATCTTTTAATTAACCAAGAAGACTATAGGGGATATAAACAATTAAAGATGAATTTGTGCCTTTTTGGTTCAATGAATTCAAGCAAACAATACAAAGACAATTTGATATTGGACAAAGATGGGAATGAAAATATTAAAGCGATTCTTGGAAAATAAGAAGATTTGAGGCATAAATACAATATAGAATTGCATTCATAAGAGTGGAGGTACTAACAATAATTGTCTGCTGAGTTAGAACAGTTAAGGTGAGATGCATTTTTCAGGACTTTTGGAGATTTTATATAATATCGTAAGAGGCAATATTTCTAAGTGGTGGAGGTTGGATTTAAATCCAGAACCATTGGCGTGAAAGTCCAGCGGACTAATCAATGCAGCAATGCAAAAGTTAGTTTAACAGTTCGTGCGTTTTAACGTCGCACAGTGCGGTATTTTGACCAAATCAAATTTCTCAATTTGACCTCCTATCGAAAAAAGTTAAATGCAAAAGTTGTAGATAGTAAAAGTGTCTACAACTTTAACTCAAACCATTTTTTTTTAAATATTGAAAAAAATGCAAGAATACGGTTTTTTTATTTTTATTTTTACCAAAAAATTGGATTTTGACAAAACTTGGTTAAAAATTACTTTGTTATGTTTTCTATCTATTTTAAATGTTTTTTAAACAAAAACTTAATTTTTTGGATTTTTGAACTCTAAAATAAAACGTTCGAAACGAAGTATTAAAATATTCATAACCTCATAACACAATATTCTTGAGAATCTTGAGATCAGTAAAAAATGCAAATACAAAATTTTAATCCTAATAAAATAAAATAAAATAAAATAAAATAAAATAAAATAAAATAAAATAAAATAAAATAAAATAAAATAAAATAAAATAAAATAAAATAAAATAAAATAAAATAAAATAAAATAAAATAAAATAAAATAAAATAAAATAAAATAAAATAAAATAAAATAAAATAAAATAAAATAAAATAAAATAAAATAAAATAAAATAAAATAAAATAAAATAAAATAAAATAAAATAAAATAAACAAACAGTTTTTTTTTTTATTTCTTAGGAAATTTGATATTTATTAGAATGGAGTCTTTAGTATTTGACTTAAATAATGATTAATAAATGTCTATATTATTGCAAAATTTTATACAAAGTCAATAATTGTAACTATTACAAAACGAAAAAAAAAATTTCTAAATGTCATCTTTAAAACTTAATTTCTCAAAAACTATTTGAGTCAAAAAACAAAATTAAGAATAAATTATATATTTTTCTTTTCAAATAACTTTTATGTTTTCTTTGGTACCTATTTAATGTAAAAAATGTGCCCAGATATTTTTGACCCGGATTTAGATTTGTGCCTCAAAACATATCTGAACCAATCAAAACTACAATTTTGGAAATTATAACAGTGTTTCGTTACACATATGTATATTAAAATAATTTACTGTATTTTTAGAAATGTATCATTATTTTTTGTTTGTTTGTGGAGTTTGCAATTTGATCGGTTATCGGAATAAAGTTCTAAAAACTTTATAAAAAATATTTAGGTATCGTTTATTTATTGAAGATACAAAAAAAAAAAACATATGTACAAATTACACTTGGTAGAAATGAAACCTTCAAGAATTTTAATTGATGCCCCAAACATTAAAATCAAGCAAGTACCAAGGAAACTGTGACCAATCATGTGCATGTGGATTGGACGATTTCAACATTTTCATAGAAATGCATTACAGTGGCCTAAAATTATAAAACGAATTACACTTCTTAAAATCATGTTTCATGTAATGAATAAGATTTATTTTTTTTTTTTTACAGTGAATATAATAAAAGAAAAAAGTGAAAAAAATTTTACTATTTTTATTTTGTTTGATTTTGCTGACCTCTTTTTTGTATTAAAATTTATAAAGTAATAACTCCATGTAAGAGCACAATATTTAAGCAAAAGATTGAGACTTTTTTTTTATCTGTAGGTTTTGTAGAAAAAAAAAATTTATATTTTTTTGAAGCCGATCGAATTTTACAAAAAATTGACTTTTTTTTCTTTTATTAAATATCAATTTTTTTATATGATAAGATAAAACCAAATTACAAATTTTCCTAACAATTTTTTATTTACATTTTTACAATGCGCAAAAAATATAAAAATATTTATTCAAAACAATCATTTTTAATGAAAAAAGAAAAAAAAGGCTTTTTTTCTTCTAACACCATTAAATCGATTTTTATATGACAATTTATAATAAATTTTATAACATCTGAAAGCTTATTGTTTCAGTTCAAAAAACTTATATCGACCACGTCTATACAACATCTACAAAAAGAGCTAGATTTTTTTCTAACCCAATCTCTTTTCATCAAAAACAAGCAAAAAATCAATATTTTTTCTTTTCTAACACCATTAAATCCATTTTTTTTATATGACAACATATAATAAATTTTATGTATCTGAAAGATTATTATTTTACCTTTTAAATGACGTTTCAATCATATTTCTACAATGCCTACAAAAGAGTAAGAATTTTTTAAAGCCAATCATGTCGAAATTTCAAACTGAGATTACGGTACTTCCTACACTGGTGGCTGGTGAACGGCAACAGATCTCAACAGGTGTTTTGAGGTATTTTTCAAGATTGTGTAATTTGTAGAGCACGTACCATTATTTTTCATATATCAAATGAAAGGTAATGCGTATTAAAGTTGAACCAAATTTGTATATGTGCTCTAGATCAAAAGATATAACGTGTTTAGAAAAAGAACATCTTTTCAACGTTATCTCAAGATTTTGAATATGAAATTGATTGAAATTTTTTACAATTATAGTTTCTTCTATTACTTATCTACAGTATAAATTTCGTTCATCTATCTATTAAAAAAAAAAAGTTATAATCAATTGATTTTTCCTGTCGCTTTTTCGTTTCTTCGTGTTTCAAATCACTAAGGAAGTTTTCACTTTAAAATCAATTCCAATTTCGAGAGTAAGAGATTATGTCATCTAGTCTAGACTGACACGACTTCTTGGGGTATGAAAACTTTTATTAATATAACTGCTTAGAAAATATTGAATCAGACATGATTTCACATAGCTTTGAAAATTCTCAAACTGTGAAACAATTATCGTCTTTTCGATTATCATTTTAACAGTTATTACGGAATGACCTCCCTGTTTATAGCCTCGTTTGTTTTACAAACATTCTTGTAGAAAATTCACGAAGGAGAAGATTTAGACTTCATAGCGTTCCCCGTTTCCTTAGTCACAACTTTTTGTCAAACATGTTCATAAAAATACCTCAGGAATCGCCTAAAAGTATATTTGTCTTTGTCACAACAAGTCAGCTAATTTTTCCAAAAGTTAATTTTTTCGGAATTTAATCCATTCGTATGATTTTTTATAATTAGTAGTTTTGGAGAAAACCGGATTAAAAAAAAATTCATAAAAAGATAGACCTTGTCTTAAAACTTAGATTTAATTTTATTTTTTTGACAAAATCGTTGCAGTCGTTTCGGGAAAACCCAACTTTACTAAAATTGGTAGATATGACAAGTATACCGTTTTTTTGGCAGTTCGCTGACCGACAATTTACAAAGAAATTCGGTAGGAGTTTTAGTAAGTTCGTTTTGAAGTGCTGGAATAAAACTTGTCCACATTAGTTGTTCTACTAAAATATAAACAAATCAAAGTAAAGATTAACTTCTTTCAAAAAATAAAAAATAAGAAAAACAAAAACATTAATAGTAAGTATGTTGTAGTTTTAAGTACCTACACGTGCGGTAAATAATATTTTTTTTTGTTATTATTTACGTTTTATAACGTTGACTTGTATAAATGACAACTTATTTAAAAGTTCAATATTTAATTATGATATGATATACATAGTTGTTTAATTTGTTACTTTAACTTACTTCAAACAAAAGACATTATCTTCATTTTGTTTATGAAGCAATACATCTATGTAGAAAAAAGTAGCTTTTAAGTATGTTTGTGACATCTAATGTGGATCACCCTGTATTAAAATGAGGCTATAATTTGATTGCTGTTATGGTTAGGTTAACAAGATGCTGTTGACGTAGATAAATATAAATTTATTGTTGTACCTTATATGAAGATCATACAGGTGAGATAACCTTAGTAGACATTAATACAAGTTAGAAGCACAGTGTTTTTTTTTTTAACTTTTATATGGGCTTTCTTTTGATTTATTATTCTTCATTACGTCAAGCTTTCAGATTGAAAAGATGAAGGAGCGAAGAAAGGTTGCATTAACACAAACACTTGTGACTTTGACATTGTGTATTTAAAAAAAAAAAAAACATCTTTTAATTTGTTAAGGAAGGTTAACTTTCAAGAGAATGATTTGAATACAAAATTTGTTCACTTAAAGGAAATCGCAAGTCAAAACGTTCTTAATAGATATTTCTGTTCATATAAAAAAAATTACTGATTTATAGTCCAGTAAAAATAAACATCAAAATCGAAAATATCTACAAAAATTGCTATGGAGAATTTTATTGTTTTATTGTTTTTTTTAAAGAGTACCTCTTGGGGATTCTAAAACCACAAAGTTTGAACAAAATAACCCACTCCGTCGTCCGCCATTTTCAAAAGAGCTGAGAAAAGCATTTACTTGATTTACTCGGTCGTTATTGATCGTAGAGTAATTATTTTTGTTTACTATTATAGAAAATCACATTATCTAGAGTTTTTGTTATGACAAAATTTTCGATAGCTCTTACCAATAAAAAGTTATTGTCGAAAAACTCTTGGTTGGTATGGTTTTTAGTGTTTAATACAGGATCAATTTTGTAGTGAAATCCCAGTCTTGACAAAAAAAAGTATTTAATGGGAAATATTCATAGGTTTTTCATAAATTGTGATTTTGTCGCTCCTAAGAAAAACTGGAGTTTATATTATTCATAGACAATTTATATCCACATTTAAACCAATTTTAGATCGGTGAAACCAGAAAAGTGTGTAACTCTATATTTTCTGAAAATTAGATTTGAATGCATTTGTTATCTACCGTTCCTTAAACTGGGAATTCTCTTATAGTTCATGATTTTTATTTTATTGGCGAGATAAACATTAAAATTCGTTTTTTTTAGCCCGAAATTACAACAGTTTTTCGACAATAACTTTTTATTGGTAAGAGCTATCAAAATTTTTGTCGTAACAAAAATTCTAGAAAATGTGATTATCTATAAAAGTAAACAAAAATAATTACTATACGACCAATAACGAACGAGAAAATCAAGTAAATGCTTTTTTTCAGCTCTTTTCAAAATGGCGGACGACGCTAATTTTACTGGACTATTGAGAATTATAACCTGCAGCTCTGCAGAGAAGTATTTGAAGACGAAAAATTTGAAATAGTAATGGAGTTATGAATACCAGAGTTATGCATTATAAATATTAGTTTTTGGGTTGGCAACCATTGAGAGGAACGATATATGTAAGGGAGGATTCAGAAGGAATGTAACAAAAAGCTAGAGCATGTAGGTTGGGTCAATACAGGAAAAAAATGGAGGGGCAATTTTTAAGAAAATGCCTTAACTTGGAAAAAAAAACTATTAAAAATCAACGGTTGCACCAAAAATAATGTGCTGCACCTTTTTGTAAGGCCAACAACTTTTTTTATGTTTTTAAATAAAGCTGTTTAAAAGACTACTTTTTGAAAAATTAATTTTCAAAAAAAAAAAAAAGAGTGTGTGTACACATGTACACGCGACTGAAGTTATACTTCTCATTGTAAATGAATTTCATTTGATATTTTTAATTTCTATTATGAAGTAATTAATCCACACTTAGTTTTTTTTACATTTTTATCAAGTGAACAATAAATTAATTCTTTCATCCTCCTTGCGTCCATGTAGTTTTTAATTTATTCTGTGAAATTTACTCATGTTGTGCGGTTCAGAACGTACAGTATATGGTTAACGAAAGTAAATGAATTGCGCATAAAATGTTTGATATGGTAATTTTATGAGAATTGTGTGTGCTTCAGCACTAGTAGTAGCAATATGGAACTTGCAGGGTTTCTACAAAGCTCAAAAGTTAGCTGAGCTCAGCTCACAGCTCAGCTCAAATTTTGAGCTAGCTCACTTTTGAGCTATGTTCCATAGCTCAGCTCATTTGAGCTGAGCTGAAAGTGAGCTGAGCTGATGGTTGAGCTGAGCTATTGGGTGAGCTAAAGTAAAGTGAGCTGAGCTGAGCTGAGCTGTGATGGGTGAGGGGATACATTGATTTTTATTTGGAAAGTATAATGAAATATGAAGATATTTTAAACTTTTATAAAACACTATAGCTTAAGATGTTTGGTTCTAGTTATTAATGGAATTATTTTAACACATGGATATTTTAATAAATAAGACAGATAATTTTTCGTGATCTTTTTTCTTGGTTTTTTTAATAGTAAATATATTTCTATTTTTTTAGTAAAATATTTCTTTTTTTATCATAAAAAAAAAATTCCGGTACAATCCGGTTTTTCGACTTTTTTCAAAATTTCGAGAAAATCGCGTTTGAAAGTTGGGGTAAATTTTTTTTTCGAAAAATCCCCGAATCTTTGAACGCTCCTGGAAGCTAAACCGCTTGAGAGCAATTTTTGGGAGTGATGCCAAATGATCGCTTGTGTCATGGGCCTACGCTTTGCACATTATCAGATTTTTAAAAAATCGCCTTCCATGTTAAACCGCCACATCATGCCTTTTTTTCAGAATCGTGCCTATTTTTTTTTTTACTTTTAAGTTCTCCCGGTTTGAGAACGCGTGGACCTACAAAGATGGGAGTTGTACCCAAATGTAGGTTAGAGTCCCCGCTACCTTTTGGCATTTTTTTTTCATTTTCTTAAAAAATCCGAGATATAGGCGTTGGAAGTTGGGGGCGCTCACTTTCAGCTCAGCTCACTTTCAGCTCAGCTCAAATGAGCTGAGCTATGGTACCTAGCTCAAAAGTGAGCTAGCTCAAATTTGAGCTTTTTGCAACCCTGGCAACTTGCCACATGGAAATTACCACGTGCAACTTGTCACATGCAACTTCCCACATGCAACTTGCCACACGCAACTTGCCACATGCAACTTACCACACGCAACTTGCCACATGCAGCTTGCCACATACAACTTGCCACATGCAACTTGCCACATGCAACTTGCCACATAAAACTTGCCACATGCAACTTGCCACATGAAACATGTAACTTGCAACGTGTTGTGTGTTTTATGTTTGCCGTACTGCGGCGTACTGCATTTTTAAATACTAAAGTACTGCCTACTCTAAAGGTGAAACGACAGCCCTACTACCCAGGGTGATCGCGTCATAATCCCTTTGACATTCTTGTCAAAAAGTAAATTTTCATACTCACCCTCCCATAAGAAGTATAACTTCAAAAATACGTTTTTGTGTGTTCAATTTCCAAGTTTCAGTACTAACTTCTTTCAAGCAGCTCTTCCAAACTTCTAATAACTAATTTTATTTTTCTTGACTCTAATGTCACTCAATCATGTTCATATGCTGTTATGTTATGTCTAGACCTAGATTAATATAAAATTATTATATTTGGTATATAAAGATCATAAAATTTTATATAACTTTTTGACGTAAACAAAAAAGTAGAAGTACAAATATGTAAATATTCTTTTATTTTTAGCTTTCTTTTGATTTGTTATAATTTATAATAGGAATAGTTAAGTGACTTTTGTTTATCTAACAGATAAAAAAAAACTTTGTTTTCTGGTTTAATTTTGGTTAATTCTTTTTATGTGATCTTGTTTAAAGAAGAATTATATTAATTTTCAAATAGTGTTTTTTTTTTATCAAATTGTTTACATAACTACTGAAGACGCACGTTTAAGCAATAAAAAAATGTTAGAAGAAGTCTCTAAGTTTTAGAGTGACAAGTGGAGACTTTTGTCTTCCCTAGAATCACTTAAATTCTTGGATTCAAGATTCAAAATTTTTATAGGATGAATTTTTTTTTTGTAGAAATATGTATTTTTTGTTTTTTTTTTGCATTTTTTATTTTTAATTTTTGGTTCATATAAAGTTAGCGAAAAAATTATTCAAACATGAGAGGAGGCTAATTTAGTTCGTTTTGTTCGTTCCTTTTTTTGTTTTTCGCTAAGTATATTAGAAATCAGCGAAGAACTTCTACAAATATAGCTACGGATTAGTTGAAGTTAACTTCCAAATTTATTTTAATTGATTTGGTAGGTAATAAGATAAGTTACAGCAGTTTCGAATTTGTTGCATATTTTGAAATTCATTTTAGCTAAGTTTATAAAAAAGTTATCGAATTAACTTTTCAAATACCTATGGGGCGAGACAAATTGAAGTAATTTTCATGAATCGTTTTAAACCTTTTTCTGAGTTTATTTTTTTTTTGTCTTTTTTTTTCGCTCAGTTCATACAAAGTTAGCGAAAAATTTTATCAAATATAAAATCGAATATATCGAAGTAGGATTTTTAATTTGTAGCTGTTTTTTTTTTTCAATTTGTAACCATTATTTTTTTTTTTCAATTTCATTAAAAGTTAGCGAAAAAAAAACTTTCCAAACAACTAAAAAAGTTAGGCTTTTTTTTAAATTGCTGCAGACTTTTTACTAGTTCGATATCGATTTATTTTTTCTATCTGTATATTTTTTCGCTCAGTTCATATGAAGTGAGCAAGACAATGCACCAAATATTACCTCAAATTAGACAAATTGTGGTTAATAATTTTTGTAACTTGCCTTTTTGCAAATAAGCAAAATATTTTTATTTGGTTGCACTTTTTTTAGAAGTAGCTTAAAAACAAAAACAAAAAAACAATAAAAATAAAAATAACCTTAAAATTTAAACATAACTTTGATTCAAATGATGCCAATTTTATTGAGTTGCATCGTTTACTTCATATGAACTCAGCGAAATATAAATTAAAGAATAATTGAAGAACAAAATCATATAGATGGAAAACAAAGATTTTTAAAAATTTCATATGTCTTAATGTCTTAAAATTGCCAGCTCTGCCGCTAGCTCCCATATAGGTAATCGGCAATAATTAAGACCTGAAGCATTAAGTTTGATCCTCTTTTTTTGGAGAGTTTTTGTAAGTTTGATTTGATATTTAAAGGCTCTGGTGATTGACTTTGAACTTTGAACCTTATTTGGAGACTTTATCGCTTATTTTTTTGTAAAGTAGATTTCATTTTCATTTTACACGAAGAAAAATCAAAAGCTGTTCAAATGAAACCAACAAGATCCATTTGATCCTTTTTATTTAGTTTTGTACAAAATTGATTCCTTGGAAAACTCTCCAAAAAAACACTTAAACTGCGGAATAAAAATGCATCAAAGGTGACTCCGATATGAGATGAACAAATTTTACTATTTTTGAAGACTTTTTGATTAAATTTCGTTAAGTTTCAATTCTAACAGAATTCAAGTTATAACATTTTCATTTTTTTGGAGACTTTAATGTTTAATTTTTTGTTAGTTTGAGTTATTGAAAAACACACACAAAAACTTGATTGAAACCTGAAAGTCCTCCTGACTCCTTTTTTAATATTTTTCTGTAAATTTGATTCATTTGAAAACTCTCCAAAAAGAAAAAGTGCAACTTGTTGATTTAAAATTCTTCAAAGCGATTTAAATGGAAAATGCCGACGTAAGTATTGTGATTTACTTGGAAATAAATTATATGAGTGTTAGAAAAAATGTTTTTTTTTTTTTTAACCACGACACTATTTTTAGAATTCATCTGTGAAGGAGCAAAGTTTACAGCAAATTTACAGTACAAAATTTGCTACAAAAAATAAATAGCAAATTACACAATTGAATTAGAAATTAAAAACATCGTTTTATATTTTTTATTAAGTTGAATTTATTAGAATTTTATTGAAATAGATATTTCTTTAAATGACTTTCAATGTAATTTACTTTTTAATCTTTTTTTTGTTTTTTTTTTTGTTTTTTGTTTAAATTGCAAGAGAATAAAGAAATCAAACAATTTTAAAAGTTAATTGATTTACGATTCTGGGAGACTTTCATCACCATAATCGCCTTGTTTAACTAGGTAATCAATTAAAAAATACCTAGGCCGGTAAATATACCGCCACTATGACCGCCTTGGGAAGTGGAACCAGCAACTGCACTGTTAACTCCATTAATAGCTGAATTTCCATTAAGTCCACCAACTGCAGTGCCTCCTACATTACCAGTTGCACCACTTCCTAGAATACCAGTTGCACTACCAGCAAGGGAGCCAGCACCGTTT